>NC_134887.1:20479485-20486985 GCF_041734735.1 Babylonia areolata
AAAACAAAACCAGAACTGAAACAACATAAACTTAGAGATTTGCGACACTTTGGCACATTGTCATTAGCTTAAAAGTACATGTGACAGGGGGTAATTTGCCTTTTTTTTCAGTCATTCGTCTCCAAGGTTTGGACAGTAAACAGAAAACAAAGTACAGATAAATCATATAAAGATATTCACGCATGTAACACCGATACACATCATATCAATACGAACACATGAAGTAATTACAATGTCGAGACTGACCATCCAAATGCAGCCCTTCCTTTTTTTATCTATGCTTTTTTCTCATAGAACCCATACTAATTTTTAATTGACTATATATATATATATATATGATAGTCAGTCGTGTCCGACTATGACCATCAGAACAGCAGAGGAGGCAACTGCCGTTCCGACTATTTGGGCTAGAATTTGATTATAGTGGAGAGCGTCTTGGCCAAGTACATCCCCACTCTCTCGGCCAAGAGGGTTTTAACTCACTCAGTACGGCCAGCCCTCTCTCCTCTCTCCCTTTAACTCACTCAGTACGGCCAGTCCTATCTTCTCCTCTACACAGACCCCTCGGATGTCCTGTGGGTGTCTGAATGACCCAACCTTTAGCTTCCGTCGTCAGAACTGTGGTATTCTTTGTCAACATTCACCTCTTCAGTATCAGTGCGTTCCGCTTGCAATATTTTGATGATGGTAATTGGGGTGAAACGCTGTTAACGTCGTCTCTTTCGCCGTTCGTATGGAGAGAGTTAAGACAGTCGGCGTTGGGATGGTTCCCAAAGGCCAACTAGCCCACAAGGCTGCAGCACTAAGAGCCAGTGCAATTTTGCCTCTTAGTTTGAGAGTCACAGTCCTTCACAAAAGACTAAGCTGTAAATGGTTTCCCATTGACTGGAGAAACCATTGATAATACAGCTCTCACTTTGCTGTTGGCCCAAATGTAAACTTATGTCAATCTGTGATATATGCCGAGTGTTGTAACTGTGTGTAGTATGGAACTGACCAATGGCGTAGTTCGGTCAACGTAGGCATTTAATTGACTAATGAGTATTTGGACCGATGATGGACGTTTTCCGTATATTTATTGCCTCAGATATATATTTTGCAAGTGAAAGTATCTTCATTTTCTGTCATTAGTATGCCGAACAAATCTTTTCTCTGCGCTGGAGCTGTATTGAAAATTGTGCAGATTTTTCGTAATTCATCGTATCTTTTGCAGTTAAATATGAAATGATTTTCATCTTCTGGGCTTTCGCCACACACTGGGCAAGGAGATGTTGCTACGTCTGAATCGAACCATCCTCTGTTGGCATTCAGTCCAAGTGCTATCAATCTAAGCTTCGCAAAGCAGATTTTATACCAATTATTTGTTATAATTTTAATATACTTCTCTGTTTGAAATATTGATTTAAACGAATAAAAGATTGGGGAGAGAAAGAGAAGATATATAGTAAGAGAGAGAGAGAATGAGACAGACAGACAGACAGACATACAGACAGAGACAGAGAAGAGAAAGGAGCGATTGTAGGAGAAAGACAGAGGTTGAGACGGGGGCAAGAGAGTGTGTGTGTGTGAGAGAGAGAGGCCTTCTGACGCATTACAATGTTGAACACACACACACACAGAGGCGCGCGCGCGTACACACACACACACACACACACACACACACACACACACACACACACACACACACACACACACACGTGCGCGCGCACACTCGATTTTGTAAAACTGGGCATGCTAACACATGAATCGAAAAATCAAAAAGGTAATGCCTTCCATAGTGAGCAAATCCGCTTAAGCATGTATGTTCGTCGTTTTAAATCTGTAACATATCAGGAAAGAGAGAAAGAGAGAGAGACAGAGAGACAGAGAGCGAGAGAGAGAGAGAGAGAGAGAGAGAGAGAGAGAGAGAGAGAGAGACAGACAGACAGACAGGCAGAGAATAAACGTCACTTCATAAACATCCCCTTACGCCAAACGTTACAGCGGAACTCCAATGTTTAGACACTGATGGTGGTGATGGTAAAGAAGTTGATAATGATGGTGATGTTGGTGGTGATGATAATGATGATAGTGATGACGATAATGATAGTGGTGGTCGTGGTGATGATGATTATGATAATGGTGATGATGTTGGTGGTGGTGGTGATGATGGTGATGATGACAATGATGATAATGACGACGATGATGGTGGTGGTGGTGGTGGAGGTGGTGGTGATGATGATGATGATGATTGTGATGATGATAATGATAATGACGATGATGATGGTGATGGTGGTGATGATGATGGTGATGATGATGATGGTGATGATGATGATGATGATGATGATGCTGGTGGTGATGATGATGATGATGATGATGATG
Organism: Babylonia areolata; assembly: GCF_041734735.1. Taxonomy (NCBI): domain Eukaryota; kingdom Metazoa; phylum Mollusca; class Gastropoda; order Neogastropoda; family Buccinidae; genus Babylonia; species Babylonia areolata. The sequence continues at coordinate 20,481,847 of NC_134887.1, forward strand.
ATGATGATGGTTGTGGTGATGATGATGGCTGTGGTGGTGGTGGTGGTGATGATGATGATGATGATGATGATGATGATGATGATGATGATGATGATGATGGTGATGATGATGGTGGTGGTGGTGGTGGTGGTGGTAATGATGATGATGATGATGATGATGGTGGTGGTTGGTTGGTTGTGGTGGTAATGATGATGATGATGATGATGATGATGATGATGATGATGATGGTGGTGGTGATGGTGGTGGTGGTGGTGGTGGTGGTGATGATGATGATGATGATGATAGTGATGATGATGATGGTGATGGTGGTGATGATGGTGATGATGATAATGATGATAATGGCGACGATGATGATGGTGGTGGTGGTGGTGGTGGTAATGATGATGATGATGATGATGATGATTGTGATGATGATAATGATAATGACGATGATGATGGTGATGGTGGTGATGATGATGATGATGGTGATGATGATGATTATGATGGTGGTGGTGATGATGAAGATGATGATGATGATGGTTGTGGTTGAAGTGCTTGTGGTGGTGGTGGTGGTGATGGTGGTGATGATGATGGTGATGATGATGATGATGATGGTAGTGGTGATGAATATGATGATGGCTGTGGTGGTGATTGTGGTGGTGGTGGTGGGGGGGAACTACTTACCTGTCCACGGCGATGAATCCGAAGAGTACGACGGATGCGGAGATAGCGGACTGTGACAGCCAGTACACAAGTTTGCAGAGAGTGTCAGAACCATGATTCTGCCAGTGACCTGCGCACGGAAAAGATACCATAGCAATTTCATTCGGTTTATGGTGAAAGTCACATTATAACGAAGTTGCCCAGAAACGCGTAGTTTTGTTCACCAAAAAAACAGCAGCAGTTATAGTTATTCGGTTTATTGTGAAAGCTACATTATAAACAAATTGTCCAGAAATGTGTTGTTTCTTCAGAAAAAACAGCAACAGTAATAGTTATTCGATTTTTGGTGGAAACGACATAATACCGAAATTGTCCAGAAACGTTTAGTTTGTTCACAAAAAAATAACCAGCAACAGTATTCGGCTCATGGTGAAAGCGACATTGTAACGAACATTTTAAGAAATGTGGTCTGTTCACAAAAACAAAACAAAACAAAACAAAACAAACAAACAAACAAACGAAAAATCCGCCAACATTAATAGTTATTCGGTTTATGGTGAAAGCGACATTATAACGAACTTGTCCAGTGTCAGTATCGGTATCAGTAGCTCAAGGAGGCGTCACTGCGTTCGGACAAACCATGTACGCTACACCACATCTGCCAAGCAGATGCCTGACCAGCAGCGTAACCCAACGTGCTTGGTCAGGCCTTGAGAGAGAAAAAAAAAGAAGAAAAAAAGATCAAATAAAATGAAATATAAATAAATAAACAAATAAATGATTACGTAAAAATTTAACAAAATCGATAAATAAATGGAAAAAAGATGAAAAAAGAAAAGAAAAAAAGAAGATTAAATAAATAATCTTGTCCGGAAACGTGCAGTTTGTTTACAAAAACAGACACAGTAACAATTCTTCGGTTTATGGTCAAACGCTATTATAACGAAATTGTCCAGAAACATGCAGTCCGCTCACATAAAAAACAAACAAGCAACAAAAAAACAACAACAGCAACAACAAAAACAAAAACCAGCTGCAGTAATAGTTAATCGGTTTATGGTGAAAGTGACATTCAAACGAAATTGTCCACTTTTTTGTTCTCAAAAAACAAAAAAACAACCCCCCCAAAAAACAAACAAACAAACAACAACAACAAACAAACAAATAAACAGCAACTGTAATGGTGACAGTGGCAGGAGAGAACGAATTCCCGAAGGTTTTACGATCACTTTGCAAATATGTGTATACATACTGTTTGTGCATCGCCAAGTTCGTGAATGTCTCATTATTGAATTATGGATTTGTTTACTTATTTGTGTGTTGTATTCTTCATGGTTTTGATCAATATGTGTATTAAATGTTGTCTTTAAAATGTTAGTAACAGTCTCGATTTCAAGAGATGAATATATACATACATCTACATACATATAAATACACACACACACACACACACACACACACACACACACACACACACACACATATATATATATATATAAACATATAGAGAGAGACAGAGAGAAAAACAGATATATATCTATATCTATACATGTTCCTATATATATAGAGAGAGAGACAAGACAAGACAAATTCTTTTTTTCGAGGATAATAGATAAGCACTGGTGTGTGAGAGAGAGAGACAGACAGACAGACAGACAGACAGAGAGAACTCCCCGATGATTTATCGCATCTGTATCAACGTTGGTTTCGCGTCTTGTCTTGTACATTTTGTAAGAGAACGAATATCACATGAAATCAATCCTCAGCAACGGTAACGTTTGTCCGTCAGCTGCGATTAACCCCTAGACAGCTGCTGACTTGCATGCTCATCAGTGAAGGTTTGTCATTTCACCGAGAGAAAAAAGAAAAAAAAGATGAGGCGTACAGATTAAGGTCTTCATCTTTTTTCTTTCTTTTTTTTCTTTTTATATAATTCATTATATATATATTGAAGTGGAGTGATGGCCTAGAGGTAATGCGTCCGCCTAGGAAGCGAGAGAATCTGAGCGCGCTGGTTCGAATCACGACGCAGCCCCCGAAATTTTCTCCCCTCCACTAGACCTTGAGTGGTGGTCTGGACGCTAGTCATTCGGATGACACGATAAACCGAGGTCCCGTGTGTAGCATGCACTTAGCGCACGTAAAACAACCCACGGCAACAAAAGGGTTGTTCCTGGCAAAATTCTGTAGAAAAATCCACTTCAATAGGAAAAACAAATAAAACTGCACACAGGAAAAAATACAAAAAAACGGGTGGCGCTGTAGTATGGCGACGCGCTCTCCCTGGAGAGAGCAGCCCGAATTTCACACAGAGAAATCTGTTGTGATAAAAAGAAATACAAATACAAATACAAATATATATATATATATATATATATATATATATATATATATATATATATATATATATATATATATATATATATATATATATATTTATTTATTACTCTTGGGATCGCATAAACTTTTTGTCTTTAGAAATACGCCACTAACAACTGCACAGTTGCACTTCAAATTCAAACTGTGTCACTGACCTGATTTCGTGAAAGCTTGGAAGTTAAGGGGTTAATTTTTTGTTCTTGTTTGTTTGATTGTTTGTTTGTTTGGGTTTTTTTGTTTTTTTGTTTCTTGTTTGTTTGTGTTTTTTTTCGTTGTTTTTTTTTTTCGCTGGAATGAATGCTAGGAAGAAAAAGCTTCTTTGTTCAAACCAGACAACATGAACTCGTCTGTAAAGAGGCAAGCAACGTATACACTGTTTTTTAAAAAGGGAAAAAGACAACAACAACAACAAAAAAGAAATAAAGAAGTAAAAGAAAAAAAAAGAGATACCAGACTGTATAATTAGCCGGGTGAAGAGAAAATTCCGTGAGTTTGATTATCAAAGGTCGTTGCTTGAATATTTCCCTCTTTGTCTGCCTGTCTGTTTGTTTGTGTGATGTGTGCTAGCGTGTCTCTGAATCTGCCCGTCTCTCTTCCTCTTTCTCTGCATCTTCGTCTGAATTCCTGCCTGTGCCCCCCCCAGCCCCCCTCTCTCTGTCTGTCTCTCTCTCTTTTTATATTCAGATTAAGGCCAAAACCCCTTACTGCTTAATCTGAATAAAAGATCGTTATCGTTATCGTTATCGTTATCTCTCTCTGTATTTCTCTGTGTCTGTGTCTGTTTGTCTGTCTGTTTCTCTCTCTCTCTCTCTCTCTCTCTCTCTCTCTCTCTCTCTCTCTAACTAAACTCTATCTCTCTGTCTCTCAGTATCTATCTCTCCCTCTCTCTGTCTCTCAGTATCTATCTCTCCCTGTCTTTCAGTCTCTGTTTCTCTCGCTGTCCTGTCTGTCTGTCTGTCTCTGTCATTCATCCATTCTCCTCTCTCCAGCTTCTCCCCTTCCTCCCCTTCCCTCTCTCTCCTTTTCTCTGCACCCCAGCCCTCCACCTCTCCCACGATCATATCCACCAATTAACCTTGATATTATGTATACACATACACACATAATTATATATAATAATTATTATACAATGATAATTATATATATATATATATATCAATATCAAGGTTAAATGTCAAAGGTCCTGTAACCTTTCACGGCCATCGGGGAAGGGAATTCTTATCCACTGTGTCTTGAGGTTAGGCACAGGAAGGCGGGGCCCAATCCTCTCCTCCTTCCGCCGTTTTTAACCCTTTCCCTGCCGAAGTCAGGTTTCCAATCACGCCTGAGTGGAGCGAGGAAAAGCCGAGTAAAGTGCCTTTCCCAAAGACACAACACCATACTGAAACGGGGACTCGAACCCTGATCCCTGGTGAACACTGGATCAGAAGACCAACGTCTAACGAACTGCAGTGAATATATTGTACAGCCGAGCAAGGGATACAAATAAGCCCGGGCTTACATAATGTAATCCTTATGTAAAGGAGTAAAAAGAAAACGTTGATAATGTGGGCGGAGAGAATTTGTATATATAAAACAAGAAAAATAAAGATAAAAGATTCATATCTTTTGTACTCACACCCCTGTCTCTTTCCTTTTACCCCCCCGCCCCCCCTTCCGTCCCCCCTCACCCCTACGCCTCCTCATCCCCATCCCCTTTTTTCTTCCTTTAGTCTTTTCATTGTTTGATGACTTCCGGTCCACATGACTTCCGGTCCACAATCGACGCGCTTGTAATTACATGCTATAAAATGAACAATCGTCCATTCAGCAAAGATCTCTTTCTCTTTTCAATGGGTGTGCGAACTGCGCATTTGTGCAAGAAGAAGGAGGAGGAGGAGGGGGAGAAGAAGAAGAAGGAGGAGAAGAACGAGGAGGAGGAGAAGAAGGAGGAGGAGGAGGAGGAGGTGGAGGAGGAGAAGGAGAAGAAGAAGGAAGAGGAGAAGAAGGAGGGGGAGGAGGAGGAGAGGAAGAAGAAGGAGGAGGAGAAGGAGAAGAAGAAGGAGGAGAAGAAGCAGGAGAAGAAGAAGGAGGGGAAGAGGAGGAGGAGAAGAAGAAGACCAACAACAACAACAACAA
>NC_134887.1:20494485-20539485 GCF_041734735.1 Babylonia areolata
CAGCCTTGGGGGCTAGATGGCCTTTGAGGACTATCACAACGCTGACTTTTCTAAAGCAATCTTAGCCGACAGAATGGGGCTGTAACTTGGGCAAGACTAAATCCCTCTGATTGTTGAGACAGCAGTTGCCTCCTTTGCTGTTCTAATCGTCATAGTCGGACACGACTGACTATCTTGAATTGTCAATGGCAGAAGAGATAAGGTCTTTCAGCATATTTCACTGTAGTGGATGGATCACAGTCCAAAATATCACGAGACTCAGTTTCAAATTGGCCTTCTTTCCTTATTCCGAAGTTTGGTACTGATCTTATCATCAAGGTTTGGATTTTGCCGGAGATGGAGACCGAATATTTGAAGCTATTAACAGCCTCAAAAGTGAACATTTCGATGTAGAGGAGGGATGGCGATGTTCAGGCCTAAATCCCTGTAGGCCTGGCTAATCTGTCTGTCATGGGTTGGGGTTTTCCGGTATGTGGTAGGCGAGTGTGGCATCACCGGCAAAATCATTTTTTGTTGTTTTTGCACGAAGATGAGCCAGGATGAAGAGCTTACTGTCTGATCTCGTTTCCAGGTAAACACCATCTGTTGATGTTTCAAAGGTATAAGACACGAAACGAAAAGAAGAAAAAAAAGAAAGAAAAAAAAGCTGCTCAACACCACGGATGTCATGGTGTAGCCCTGCTTTACTCCGCTGAACATGTTCAAGAAATATAACGCTTCGCCATCGAAGAATCGAAGAAACTGTACCCTGCGTGTTCCTGTGACAGAAGGAGATCAGACTGAGCAGAGTTTGTGGGGACAGCCTTCTTTTCTAGAAGCTTGAACAATCTGCTCCTGTTCACAAAATTGAACGCCTTGGTGAGGTCTACGAAATGCCAAGCGAAGATGCCTTCTTTGCTCACGTTGTTTCTTTTGCAGCTGTCTGGTTGAGAAAAAAAGTGTCTATTGTGGATCTGCCTGATCTAAAGCCGTGTGATTCTGGGTCAACAAGACAAGTGCCACCGGATTTTGTAGTCTGGGGAGGAGGACTACAGCAAAGACCCCCCCCCCCAGCCCCTCTGAAAGCAGATGCAACTAAGTTGTCGTAATCACTGCGGTCACCCTTTTCCTTAGAACTGGATGTCATGAGTGACTTCACATTCTCTCTCTCCAGCAGAAACAAAGGAGGTCGTACAGATGGGATAATGGACCGTTCTCTCGGCTTCGATGAAGCATATATATATATATATATATATATATATATATATATATATATATATATATATATATATATATAACAGAAAAAGAAACGATCACAGATACTCGTAGTATTTGTTTGGTTTTGTTTTTTGGTCTTTGACACATTTGATATAGAAATTATGTTGGTAAATGTTTATGATCCTTACAGAGATTACCCTATATTTTTGTTTTAAGAAATTTTGAAGAAAAAAAAAGACTAAAGAGCAAGAAATTCATAACGTAGCGATGAAAGGGGACTGGAATTAAGTGATGATCTCCAACTCAGATTATTATTATTGCCGGTATATAAATGGTCAGCTAGAACAAGAGAAGAAATATTCAAATATATAATTTTTTGTGTGTGCATACTTCTTTGTTTACAAAAGCAGCGGAATAAACCAATCAAACCATGCACAGAGCACTTTCTGGATAGTTTAAGAAATTATTACAAAAGTAGAAAACTACATGCATTCAGTATGAAGCAGAAAGTTATGCACATTCAATGAAAATATCAAACACGAAAATGGTCTTTACTTGACAATGGTGTCCAAACAAAACTTCTCGAAAACAATAACACATAGCAAAATACGGTGGAAATTCTAAATGCACAACAAAAATGGTGTTCATTGATAATACTGATATGTGCGCATAATTATGTATGTATACATGCATGCATATATATATATATATATATATATATATGCGCACATATCAGTATTATCAATGAACACCATATATGTGTGTGTGTGTGTGTGTGTGTGTGTGTGTGTGTGTGTGTGTGTGTGTGTGTGTGTGATATGTGCATATGTGTATTTATGTGCATGCATGTATGTGTACTAATAACAGTCAACATAGGTTTATCATGTCTTCGTGTATCGCTTATCAGAGGGAATGCGTTGATACATATGACACTCAATACGTTTTATGGAAATCAGTATGTAGATTGTGTGTGTGTGTGTGTGTGTGTGTGTGTGTGTGTGTGTGTGTGTGTGTGTGTGTGTGTGTGTGTGTGTGTGCTCCATTCTTTTGCTTGACGCACATTAATTAAAACAAAAATGGTTTCAGTTCTATGCTGACGTTAAAGTATAATGCCTATTTCCTTTCAATGAACTGTCATCAACACCTGATGAAAACGTTTCCGCCTTGACTTTGAAAAAAAACCCAACCAAACAAACAAAATAACCCCCCAAAACTCACCTCCTCTGATACAGTGTTTTCTCTGGAACCAGCTCAAAATTGTGCTCCACCCACGTCTCCAGCCGGGAAGTCTTCTGGACAGCAGACTGCACAGTAGTGCTCATTATACCTTGGCCACGGTTTCAAGGCGAGCCAATGAAGGTAAATAAGGGCCGTGGTTGACGTCACTCAACAAGCCCAGGATCTTGATTAGTCCACTAAATCATTCTCGCCTCATCAGATTTTTTGCATTCTGACAATAGCTCCGCGATACCACACGAGGATTATAGCGTCACGATGATTATAGCGTCAAAAAAGAAGAAAAAAAAAGAAAAAAGAAAAAAAGAAAATATTTTATTTCAAGCGTAAACTGAGCAATGGAACACAAAACCTTGAACGATTTCGTTGTTGTAATTAGTGACGATCTACATCCCCCCCCCCCCTCCTTACCTCTCTCCATTCTCGTTTCTCTCTTTCTCTCCCTCTTTCTTTTCTTTAAAAAAAAAATTAATATATACAGAAAAACAAACAAACACAAAGCAAATAAATGAATAGAAAAAAAAGACACATAGCCATACAAACAATGAATGCTCTTCAACGACTGTGGACCCGTTCAAAGGGATCTGTACCAATAAATAAGTCAATAATTAAATTGATGAACAATCAGTATCTCCTGGGTATACCTGCACAGAATATGCTGGATTTTAAATTAGTGATCATCATTACTTTCACAACAGAATATTATCTTAATATCTAATGAAATAACTCTTATTCCGAAACCTCCTACAGGATTGCAGTCCATTCTTATAATTATTAATGAGATTCATGTTTCAAAGATGCCTGTGGATGGGAACCATTTCCTCTGGAATTCGACGTTATTCATTTGAGGATAATTCACATATTTTTTTTACCTTGTACTGTTCACTTAATTCTTTCTGACATTTGTATATTTGTTTTCCTTTTGTTTATTCTGCACTTATATAGAAAAAAACAACTTCCCAAGTAGTATAATTAAGTCCAATACTTCATCGGTTGTAACGATTCTGTTTGTACCAAACAGAATCAGATCAATGTCAAACAATAATCTGTTAATATGTGTACATTTTTGACTTAGAATATATTCTAGTTCTTCCCAAAAGGATCGAGCGTAACGACAACTATATAGGTAGTGTTCAATTGCATCTTTCTCATTGTCACAGAAATTGCACCTGTCGCTCTCTGCAATAGCCCCCTCCCCCGTTTTTAAAAAAATGCTGTTATTCACTAAGATTCTGTGACATATTTTTGTTTGAAACCGTTTTAACTTTACTTCTTTTATTGTTTTGATTTTTAAGTACTACTTTCCAGTCCGTCTGTATATCTAATTTTCGATCCCAGTTTACGAACAGTTTTATTTCAAATATTTCTATGTCCTCAAGTAAAATGTTGCAATATGTTCTCGATCCTTTTCTCACACTGAGTAACAACTGTACTGCTTTTGTAAAAGGGTCACTGTTATTGTCAGATATCATAATGTTGTTTTTTTTCTTTTGTACTCTTTAACTGATTTAAGGCAATTTATGTATTCCAAAAAATGTGCATTGATCCTGAATTTGTCTAACAATTCTCCATAAGTTAAGAACTCCCCATTGCTATTCACCAGATTTTTTACTAAAACAATATTGTTGTGCTTTGATTGACAACATTCGGATTAATCTTGAATTTATCATTATGAAATTTCGGTTCAGCTAATAATTCGTTACCATTTGTAAAATTGACCCGTTTGCAAAAAATTGCACATGCTGAAAAAACATCCTTCCAAAATGCGTTGAATTTGCTCTTCTCAAACAGTTTCGGACCAAATTTATGGATGTCATTTACTTCGGGGTTTACAGATCGCATGATTTCCATCCACTTTGGGGTCCCTTTCATTATCTTTCTGATCCACGCTACTTTTAATGTATTTATGTCTACTTCGATGTTTGGAATTCCATCCCCCCTTTTTCAGTATCAAGAACATAATATTTTCTTTTAATTTTGTCAGTTTTTTTGTCCCATACAAATTCGTAACGCTTTTAAATTAAAAAAAAAAAAAAAAACTCAGGAAGCTTTAATTCTATTTCATTTGACGAAGGCCTCCTAGTATCTGTCTGACGTCTATATGATGGACATTTTCTTGCTGCACTTAGTCTTCAGCGTTTGTGATGGTATGTCAGTATTTTTAAATGACTTAGTGTATTTGTGTAAATGTGTGTAGTTGTGTCATTTATATGAATGCATTTACTTGCCACATAAAGCAAACAGTCAATGAGTGTTATGTTCACATTATGAATGGACACAATAGTCTGTTTGGGTTATTCCCTTCTTTCCTCAATTACATATGTATGTGCCCACATATATGCCAATCCATAATAATAATAATAATAATGGATACTTATATAGCACACTATCCAGAAATCTGCTCTAGGTGCTTTACAAAAACGCTTTTGTTAACATAAAACATTATATCTATGTTATATACACACACCAAAATGTGACCACACACACACACACACACACACACACACACACACACACACACACACACACACACACACACACACACACACACACACACACACACACACACACACACACACACACACACACACACACTAATAATCCATCACTTGATCATGTGCATACAAAGAAAAACTAACAACAAAATACAAAAACAAAAGCACACCCGAAAAATCCGCCCTTCAAGGCTGCCTTCTGTAAACCAGGAGAGTTAATTCAGCCCCATCCTCTTCACACGCTTCCCGAATTTATATTTTGTTTTTGATTACGCGGACAACAGTAAATGAAATGAGAAAAAGGAAAAACCTATTAAATCACAACAACAACAACACCCACAAAAAAACGCCAACAACAACAAAAACCCATAAAAACAGAATGCACAATTATGCCGAAATAATAAGGATCAAAACTGGATGGGAATTACTTTTGTAAGCTGACCAAGAATGGACATCTACGTTCTCAGATTATTATTTTGTATGTCGATGAATGCTTTGTAGAAACTTCACTTGTAATCGGCATATTTATCCTAGCTATAATTATACTCTTCTGTTAAATATTTATTTTTTAGATATTGTCTAAAAACCACAAACTATGGAGTGACATTTTGCATTTTACATTTATAAAGGAAAAATTTGGCACAAAGTATGATAAAGTCTTATATGTCACCAATCTCACATTCCTTGTCGCTACCAAACATTACTAGTTGTTTTGTAATTCTAAAGTTAACTAAATTGTCACATTTATTTAGAAGACCTTGTTCCTTCCAGAAATCTAGAACCACGTTGCAAGACCAGAAAAGATGTTCAACCGTTTCCCTGACAGTTTTGCAGAATGTGCATTTGTCATTGTTAGTTATGTGCATCTTCTGCAACGTGATGTTTGTTGCAATGATTCTGTGAACAAGTCTAACTTGAAACCACCTAAGTTTGATTTCCCTTATTTTCTGTATTTTTAAAGAAAGTAGAATTCCAGTTAATCTGATTTAACATTTCTCTGTTCCATTTATCACAGCAGTTTGGTTGGTGTTTATCTGTTATTAAAGTGTTGTAGAATACAGGTGTCCCTCTTTTGGTATCCTGGATGATATTAATTGATCTTGGCATATTTCGTATTTTACTTCCTTGTAAACTAAAGCCTGCTTTTATACAGTACTCTTTTATTGCATGCACGCAACCTGAGAATTCTAAGAAATGTGTCTGAATTTCATATTTAGATCTAAATTGTTGATATGTCATTTGTTTACCATCTGGACACACTAGGTCTGCCACACGACACACATCCTTTTCCATCCATTTTTTGAATATTATTCTTCTTATCAATTTTGAATTTATCGTTATAGAAAATGTTTTCAGCCATTACATCTTTAAGCTGACTTTGCTACCATATTCTTTATATGCTTCGAATGTATCTTTCCAGAAATTATTTAATCTAAGTTTGTTAATTGGAAGGCTTGAACCATATTTGTCTAAATCTTTAGTAATTGGACATGCTTCGTTTATTATAGATATGCATTTGTGCCCTCCCACCAACAATTTTCTTATCCATGAAATTTTCAATGACTGAACAAAATGTCTGATAGAAGGGACTCCTAAGTCTCCATTTCTTAAATGTTTAATTACCGTCTTTCTTGCAATGCTATCCTGCTTATTACACCATACGAAGTTAAAACATTGTTTCTGTAGGTTATCTATGAACTCAGTTGGAGGGTTGGTAACAGAATCCAGAGATAAGTAAGTTTTGACAGGATTAAAGATTTTAGAACCGCCAGTCTGCCAACAGGCGTGATGTTTCTCTTGATCCAAACTTTAAAAAGAGCTTTCACTTCAGATAACTTTTCAGCGTAATTCAGTTCAACACATCTGGTGAGATCCGTTGTAAACCATATTCCTAATATCTTACATTGCTTAGGGTTCCAATCAAATTTTAAGTGGGGCATATATTTGGTATTTGAGAACGTTTTATTTCCAAGCCATATTACTTTTGTTTATTCAATATTCAAAAATAATCCAGAAACTGAGCCAAATAGATCTAAAGTTTTCATTGTTTGTTCAAAAGACCTTGTATCTCCTTCATTTTTCAGTTGTGTATCATCTGGAAATTGACTTGTCTTGTGCTCTACGTTGTTTATATGTATTTCTTTTATGCGTTTGTTCTCTCTAATCATTGTCGCTGGAATTTCAACTGAAAGTATGAATAGATATGGGGACACTGGATCTCCCTGCCTACAACCCCTAAATGTATTGAACCAATCTGAGCACTGAACGTTTACTATAATGCTTGATTTTATTCCCTTGTGAAAGGTCTTAATCCCCTTGCAAATATCTTTGCCAAATCCGAATGATTCTAAGACTTTGTGCATTAATTTCCAATCTAGTGTGTCAAATGCTTTTTTCGAAATCTACAGATATCCTCATTCCGTGCAAATGCTTTACTTTTAGATAGTTTATAATGTCAAAAATAAGCCTGATGTATCTGTTTGCCATGAAACCCATTTGAACGCCATTGATTAACTTGGGAAGTATTGTTTTTATTCTGTTCGATATGCATGAAGAACTTATTTTGTAAATTATATTTAGTATGGATATAGGACGCCAATTTTTTTTATATATATAATTTCTTGGTTTATCGTCTTTTGGGATGCAAATTATCATACCTTCTTTCTGGGTGCTTGTCAGTTCTCCCTCTCTGAATGATTTGTTTAAAGCTCTCACTACAAAAGGGCCTATCTGTTTCCAAAAGAATTTGAAAAATTCTGGTGTAAAACCGTCAGTACCTTGGCCTTTTCCGTTCGTCATATTTTTAAGGGCAATCCCAGCCTCCCCGAGAGTAATTTCGCCTTCAACTGACTTTTGTTCGTCTTTGATTAACTTTGGCATGTCTGTCACTGACTCTTTTATTTCACAGTCTAACAACTTTCTTTCCTGAAACAAATTTTCGTAGAACATTTTCACTTCTGACATTATATCATTTGGTTCCCTTGATGTTTCTCCATTAGTTGTGGTTAGATGAGAAATGTTTTTATTTACATAGTGTCTCTTTTCTAAATTACAAAAATACTTTGATATCTTTTCTCCCTCCGCCACCCATCTAGCCCTTGATCTCAATAAAACCCCTCCATTTTCTTTTCCCGTAAAGTTGCCAACTCTTCACCTAACTTTTTCAGCTTTTGAATGTCACGTTCTGTTTTCGTTCCTAGTCTGTCAGTTTGGTTCATTTCATGTTCTGTCCTTCTTTCATTTTCCTCATCATTTTATTTCTTCAGAGGTGCATAGTGGATTGTTTTAGACCTTATTCTCATAAGTAAGAAGTCTACAAACACATGCTCGGGGACGGTGAGTTCTATCCGAGATGTCGTAATAGTCTTTAGTTCTGTTCTGTCGTGCCATGCCATGCAGCTGCATATTCTTCAGCAACATCACCAATAAGTACGTTGATCTCATTAACATACTGCTTATCCCTGAGTAGTGAACTGTTGAATTTCCGAAAGGTTTTTCGAGCTCTTTCCTTTCCAAATTCTAAGTGCAATGTTACCATGGAGAGATCAGAACGGTAGCCATATTGAATATCAGGGTCTTCTACAGCAAAGTAAATATAGTCTGAAAGAAGGGAAAAAAATCTAATCTGCTTTGTTTCAGTGGATTTGCTTTTCGCCAAGTGAATCTTCTGCCTTCTGAGTTATAATCTCTCCATATATCTGATAACCCTAGTACATCCATCATTTTCAGTACCCTTTCTTGGGAATTTGTATTGTTAACGTGTTTGGAATTGTCGTAATCCTAAATTCCAGTCGCTCACTGTTATCATATTATTGTTTTGATTTTTTTTAATCTCTCTCTAAACGTTCATAAAATTCCGGGGAGTCTCTATTTGGCCATATGTGTTAACCAGAAGTATATCATGTTCCATATTTCTAAATTATAACAAGAGAGAATTACCGTCCTCGTCCTTTTGAGCTTTAATCTTAAATTCAAAAATATTATTGAAAAGAATACACACACACCCACCCCACTAGAATTTGATTTATATGATGCAAAATAGCACTTGAAGCCCCACTCAGATGAAACTAAATGTTCTATTTTGCTATCAAAATGCGTATCTTGTAAGCAATATAGCGAAAAGGATTTTTGTTTCAAATACTGAAAACCATCATGCCTCTTTTGTGCATTTCTAAGGCCCTGACAATTCAGGGAGGCAATAGAGATACTAACCATTTTATCTAGCTAATAAACGACAACACCACAGTTACATACGAAGTGCACAGTGTCTGATAATTCTTCACACAATCCTTTTGCATTCCAGAACCCCAATACACCCACACACAGGAGTTGTGAATTTCATGACATGAAATGTAACTTCTTGGGTCCCGCCTACACATACACAATGCGAACCCAATGATAACAAAAATAACGAAAACTAAGGGAAAAAGAGAAAAAGAAAAAGAAAAAAAAAATGTCATGAACCGAGATATACTCAGTACTCGACAACTGTTCATCACTTGCCAGGCGACACGAAACCGGACCGCACGAAAGCCAACAATTTAGAATAAACATTCACAAGAAAAATGTACACTAAATGTGCTCATTGAGGTGGGGGTGTGCAGAAGGGGTAAAAAAAAAAAAAATTAAAAAAAGAAAAGAAAAAAGAAACGCTTCCCATTCACCTCTCCACCTATAACCCCCAAATGGAGTTGTAAACAAGTGAGTATATTTGCACGAACGCGTGCGCACTCACGTGTGTGTGTTCATGTGGAAGGACAGACTTGCGTGGGGAAAAGATTATCGGGGAAGGAACTGAAATATTGGGGAAAAGTAGGGGTGGGGCGGGGAGGGGTGTGTGGGGCGGGGAGGGGTGTGTGGGGCGGGGAGGGGTGTGTGGGGCGGGGAGGGCGGGTAGTGATTTTGTGAGATGTGGACCGAAGATAAAAAAACAACAAAAAACAAAAACAAGGGGCAACATTTTGTTTTAACTCATCTAACATATTAAGCAAATCAATTGTCAAAACACAACACACGAACATTCTATAGATCCAACAAATACACGAAAATTTAGAAAGAATAAAGAAATGTTTTTTTCTGACCAACGTGGCGAAAGTATGATGCAAAATGAGCGGGCTGTCAACACACACATGTTATGAACGTTTTATGATCAATATAGGAGAACGCAGCAACGCACCCAACATCCAATAATTTCAAAAATTCAGTAACGAGACAAAAACGTCCCTTGCAACCTTCACCCCTCCCGAAATCCGACTCCTCCCACCCCCACCCCCCACAGACCCCCAAACATTTTAACATTGCGTATCATGAAATTCCATGCGCCCAGAAAAATCCGCCCAAATGAACAAATAAATGTGGGGTGAGCGTTGCCTGACCTGTCCGAATACGGAGATTCCGTGCGTCCACTCACCCCCCTCCCCCCGCCCCCCTCCACACACACAAGTTTCACTCACGCTAATGAGTGAGGACGTGTGTGTATCCCATCTCCACCCCCCCCACCGCCAACCCCACCCCCATCCAAACGCTCCATTCATGGGGGGGGGGGGGGGGGAAATCACCACTTCGGTGTGAGCGTACAAGCATAGATTTTATAAACAAAGACCGCACGTGAAAGCCAACAGGTGGAAAGATCAACCCCGGTGACTAATTGGCCGGAAGAGGACGGGGGAAGAGAGGGAGTGGGGGAGCGGGTGGGTGGAGGCGGGGGAGGCAGAAAAGAAAAGAACAAAAAAGTGGAGAGGGGGCGGGAGCGGGACCGGATCAATGCATTCTGACAGCGCATTGATAAAGCTTCCATGGTCAGCATACATAATTGAAAAATTTTAAAGTGTAATGACATAAAATTATAATTTCTGCAAACATCCTGTATAGCTCTAGCTTCACCTGACACTCTTCGTCACCCAATAGACGTAAACAATTCTTGATGCAAGCAAATGAAAAACCAATCCTCGCTATCACTTGGCACGTTAACATTTAATACCACCTTGCTTGCTCCACACAGGCTAAAAGCATCAGATCGTTCAACTCTGAACTTTCAACATAAGCACTCAACACTAACATCTCACGACACTACATATATGATAATCACACTCTACATAACTAGATGCATGAAATAACAACACATCCCATCACCCGGTACATGAAACAGTCGCACTCCACATCCATGGGTACTTGAAAACTCCACACTCCACATCTAAATGAGCATGAAAAATCAACTTTCTGTACTCTTTGGTCAATGAAGAATTAACTTTGTACAACGTCGGATACATATGAAAAATCGAAATTCCATATTTCTAAACATATGGAAAATCAACACTTCAAACATTTGCACCTGGGAAAAAAAAGACAAAACAACTCAAGGTACATTATAAATTTCCAATCCTTATCGCTAAGCGGTTTTCTTGTTCCTGCAACATCGTCTGCCAAAATTACATCCCTCAGCAAGATCAATGTGTGTGATAAAATTCAAAGAAAATGCAGGTATGGTCTTTGTATTTTTTATATCCAATTGTCCAAAGCTGTACCTTGTTAACCTATAATTATTCTTCTATGAGCGCGCGCTTCCGTGCGCGCGTGCGCATACCCCCTCACTCGCACATAGTATATGATCTCCCTCTTTCAGAGAGCACGATAACTGAACCCTCTGCTGTTGAAGTACAGATAGGATTTTAATACATCCACAGGAAGGCGAAAAATTGTTCTTGCTTACTTTGACAACAACAGTACTGGTGCACCAGAGGACATGACAACAACAGTACTGGTGCACCAGAGGACATGACAACAACAGTACTGGTGCACCAGAGGACATGACAACAACAGTACTGGTGCACCAGAGGACATGACAACAACAGTACTGGTGCACCAGAAGACACGTGAGCACCACCACCACCAACAACAACAACAAGAAAACATAATTCTCCAGCAATGGACAAAGATAATACTGAGGGGAGGGCAGGGGGGCATACTGCTTACTACTTCTTCTTGCTGAAAAAGAGGGACAGTAATAATTCCTGGGAAATGAAACGCGTGGAATATAGTTATTATACGACGCTAAGGCATGAACAACAATCTTCAGGAGCAGTTTCGAAAACAGTTGGGAACACGAAAACTGTCAATGGCACAATAAAGGCAGCCACATCTGATATCATAGGATATGAATGATCGCTTTGACAACAATAACAACAACAACAACAACAACAACAAAAACACACAAAAAATCCCACAAAAAAGAGGAAAATTCTCGTTAAAAACGAAAGAATATTGTTGCTGTGTGACAAGTGATAGGATGCATCCTTTCGACACCATAGATGTTACCTTCCCACGATGCCAGATTGATGTGGATGATGCACGATATTCAAGCAAAGTGGATCCTTTGTGTCCCTCCTTTTGTTTTCTTCTTTTTTTCTTTCTTTCATTATTTGAGAAACTGAACGTCGGAGTGTTACGAGATCAATAATTAACACCACCACAAATAACAACAACAACAACAGTAACAACGACAAAACAACAACAACAACAACAACAATAAAACCTATAGAAAATGAAGGAACAGACTGTGGAAAAAAAAACACCCCAAAACAAGTACAACACTCCATTTCTATCTCACCAAAAGGCCCATGTCCTCACAATCTGTGATCAGCCTTGCTCATCCCTGACGTTGAGAAAGACCAAGAAGACGAAACCATCCCAAAGTCTGCTCTGCCAAACGGGAGAGACAGACGTGTCCTGTTGCTGAATACGATGCCCAGGAACTGGAATCAACGTGCAACGCCAAAGTTCACGCTGGGATCGTTGTCTCGTGTGAGAACTAACTTGCCGGTCGCTCGCCACGTCTTTCAGATGAGACATCATTAGCGTGGACTGAATACGTCGATGGGAGACAGACCGCGGTGCACCGGTGAATGAGTGGAGATGTTACATCTGTGATATTCAGTCAACCAATCAACCAACCAGCTGATCAGTCTGGGTCTTTGTGGGAGGGACTAACGAGCTGGGGGGGAGTATCGGGCCGGGAGAGTATCGAGCTGACCCTATATATGTATATACATATATATTCACACACACACACACACACACACACACATATATATATATATATATAATCATGTATCAGGTGTCCCCCAAAAAGTGAACCGCTTTTTGACAAGTATTTTCTCAGTGATAGAGAAACCGAATTCATTGGAAATTTTCACACAGTCGCCATAGGGTATCATCAACAAGTCTGCAAAATATCCAAAATTGCGGACGCAAATTATGCGAGTATTATCAAATTCAAAACAGCATGTAAAAAAAGTCAGTATCAGAGCTGTGCAATGTGACCTTCATCATGTCCATGCCAGTTGCCAGGTGTTGGCATCTGTCAATCAGTGTCAGTCTAAAAATAACCTGTCTGGGTGTCAAGTCTATCGATTTTTTATTGTCGTCTCTATCCAAAATCAGTTCTGTCCAAAGTTTCAGTTTGGAAGGATCAACCATGCCTTTGAGTGAAAGTGATGTTACCATTGAAAACTGTTTCAAGGAGAAAGGCTGGGGTGGAAGAAGGATCTTAAAGGAATTTCCAGGCAAGGGGTGAAGTCATGTCACTGTAAATAGACTTATCGCTAAAATACGCACTACATAGTCAGTAACACGTAAAATTGGTAGTGGGAGACCCAAGGCTACATGTTCGGAGAAGAACAAGCACCGTGTTGAGGAAGTGATTCAATCCCTGGAGGAGAACTCAAACTTGCAAGCGATTTACAAGTGAGCGAGCTTCTGTGCAAAGAATGGCGAAAGTACTGGAGCTGAAGCCCTTCAAGGGGGTACGGGTATCAAGGAGGGACGAAAATGTTAGAGGGAAAAGAAGAACTCGCTGCCGTAACTTGAATGACCGCTACTCAGCCACTGATGTAAAAAGGATCATTTTCACAGACGAGAAAGACTTTACGTTAGAGATAGCTAAAAATCGCCAAAACGATCGCGTTTATGGGAAACGGAAACGAGAAATTCAGCCATCTCGCCTCTATTATGAGACTTCTAGATTAAAACAAATAATAATAATGGTTTCAGCTGGAGTATCCTGGAAAGGAAAAACAAACATTCATTTTATTGACACTGATAGAGCCAAGGTTAATAGTGAAAGCTACTTTCAGTTATTGGATGACATTCTTCTCCCGGATTATAGGCGTCTTTATCCTAGAAACAGTTACGTGTTTCAGCAAGATGGGGCTCCTTCACACACACGTAGGGTAACCCGGGCCCATCTGGAGGAGGCTGCACCAGAATTCATCAAGAAGGATGAATGGCCTCCACAAAGTCCTGACTGTAACCCAATAGATTATGCCATATGGGACTATCTGAAGGAGAAAGTTTACCGGGGAGTGAGAGACAAATTGACCGAACGGGCGTTAAAGGACAGAATAATTATGTCATGGGAGGAGATATCGGTGGAAGAAATACGTAAAGCATTTCTGCTTGGAAGAAACGGCTTCTTTTAGTCGTGGAGGAAGATGGAGGCCACACTGAGCATAAACTGAAATAAATGAGTTTTCCTCTGATATCGGATTTTTTGACATGCTGTTTTGAATTTGACAATACTCGCACAATTTGCTTCCGAACTTTTCGATAGTTTGCAGATTTCTTGATGATACACTAAGGTTACTGTGTGAAAATTTTCAATGAATTCGGTTTCTCTATCACTGAGAAAATACTTGTCAAAAAGCGTGTGATATATATATATATATATATGTACGTATATAATTATATACATACATACATATATCTATCTATCTCTCTATATATATATCATTACACACACACACACACACGCACACAGAGATATACATACATTTATATATATATATATATATATATATATATATACAATGTGTGCGTGTGTGTGTGTGTTGGGTGCAAAGATTATTAAGCAAGACGGGAGAAGACTGCTGTATCGAGTATCACAAAAAAGTGCGTGTGCTTTACAATAATTCTGAAAGATATCATTGAAACTGATACAAAACTGCAGCGGGATGTCTTGCACGGTGCTGAATTGTAGGTGCTGGATAAAAAGAAACTAAACATCGCGAGAAGATGCGCTTCTGTGAACTGGAACGGGTCTTATGGGAAGAGTACCAGATACCAGACGTCTTTGCGGACATCTTTGCCGTTCCCGCCTTGGAATCCAGTCACCTGCGAGTAAAACCCGAACAAAGATGTCATCGTCGAACCCGACAGACCACCACCATATATTAGATTGTAGAAACTGACAGATATCCCATTGTGATTAACTCTGTCCCGCGTTTGTACGAAATAATTCGTACTGGTTAACTCCTTCACCGCCAAGTTCCTGTGTGAAAAACATGACCTAGAGCCAAATATGTTGGAGACGATGCTCACTGTTACAGGCCTCTGTTTGTGTCAAAACAACACAGAGGACTTGTTCACTTCAAACTGGTTCAGGGGGCAAAGGTTAGTCATTGTTCTATTCGCAGGAAATTTGGCTGCAGCTGTCAAGCTTTGTTACGATGTGAAAAGTGGTCTTTTTAAACGCGACCCTTCGATGTCGACTAAAGTCGCCTATCTGTATGGATGAAAATAAACAACCACATGCAGTATACTCATTGCCAATACATGTTGATGTCGGGGGTAAAGGAAACTGGGCGACTGATTTGAAAAGTGTGACTGTTTGAAATACGGATATGCACATGTCTGGATTACTCGAGGAGTTGGAATCATTCAAAATGTCTAATTGTCATGTTCGTCAAAGACATTATTTGTTGTTACTGATAGAATGGCAGCACCACAACCAAACAGGTGAAAATTTCAAATATATTCATTCACTATCCAACGGTATATATCACTCTGAATGGGGCTAAAGTCACGTTTTACCCTTCATTTGAATTAAACTCTTCTATAAAATAGGTCACACCGAAATTTCGATTTTGAGTGTCCGATATCAGCACCTATTACTTACTGAGATTCGTGATTTATTGTGTCCGCTCTCTAAAGAATCAAATGAAGACGATTTCAATTTCTAAACAATCAAATGAAGACGATGTTAATTTTGTTTCAGTATGCCCAGCGTCTCGGAATATAAGGGGACAGCTATTCCCACACAGATGTTATAGTTCACCATGATTATTCGTCTTGGATACGCTGATGACAACAAATAAAGACAAATGTTATCAAAAAGATCAATATGTTGCTGTATCGAACTTCCAATGTTAAGATTACAAAGTTTTCATCGAACACTATAATAATCTCTTTTATCCACCAATATCCCCCGAAAACGGAGTATGGCTGCTGACATGGCGTGGTTAAAACGGTCATTCACATACAAGCCTTCACTTACGAGTGAACGTGGGAGTTGCAGGCCACGAACGAAGAAGATATACCTGTTCAATACGACGATATCAATATTTGTGTCTGCAAAGTTTCGGTTTGTCACACTTCCCCTTCCTTTGAGGCATTTTGTCTTCATATGGATAAACCACTTCCATTTCATTCAGATCTGTCACCCTGTCTCTGTCTATCTCCCTCCTCTCTCTCTCTCTCTCTCTCTCTCTGCCCCCTCTCCCACATTCTCCCTGTTTTTGCACCCTTCCTCCTCCCTTCCATCCCCTGTCTGTGAGCTGCAAGCAGAAGGCAGGACTCCAATTTCAGGTGACAAAAAGGTCTTGTTTAATGTTTCAATTATACACGCTTCAGACCAGCATTAATGTGGGGGCTGTTGTCATGATTCGACCAAAATATACCAGACATAATCCACCAACATCCGTTAGACCTTTTCTTCTCTTTTTTTTTCAGAAGAAGAGAAATATAACCAGAGAGACAAGAAGAACATTAGTCAGGCGACTAGAAGAAGACGAAGAAGAAAAAACAACAACAACAGTACCAAGAAGAAGAAGGAAAATACACACGAAGAACAAAGAGGAATAATGAAGAAGAGGACGAGGTGAAGAAGGAGGAGAATAAGAACAAGAACGACAACAACAACAACAGTAGCAGCAGTAGCAGCAGCAGCAACAACAACTGCAACACTATTATCATAATCATAACCACCACCACCACCATCATCATCATCATCATCATCATCATCATGGTCGTCATCATCTACAGCAACAATTACAGCGGTAGCAGCAACAAAAACAACAGTAACAATACGACAAAACTAACCCTACTTACCTCCACCACCATCACCACCATCACCACCTCTACCATCACCACCTCTACCACCACCACCTCCACCATCACCACCTCTACCATCACCACCATCACCACCACCACCTCCACCATCACCACCTCTACCATCACCACCATCACCACCACTACCTCCACCATCACCACCTCTACCATCACCACCATCACCACCACCACCTCCACCATCACCACCTCTACCATCACCACCATCACCACCACTACCTCCACCATCACCACCTCTACCATCACCGCCATCACCCCCACCACCAATACATATATATATATATATATATATATGTGTGTGTGTGTGTGTGTGTGTGTGTGTGTGTGTGTGTGTGTGTGTGTGTGTGTGTGTGTGTAAGTACTTCCATCTTAACCATGATATCTCAGTATCTGTTACTGTCTCTGTTTGTCTCTCTGTGTCTCTGTATCTTTCTTTACCTCTCTCTCTGTCTCACGGTCTGCCTGTCTTTCTTTCTTTCTGTATGTCTGTCTGTTTGTCTCTCTCTCTCTCTCGACGAGAGAGAGAGAGAGAGAGAGAGAGAGAGAGAGAGAGAGAGAGAGACGGAAAGACATAGACAGACAGACAGACAGAGGTTGGAAGAAAATAAGATGTAGATAGATAGACAAACAGAAGGACACACACACACACACACACACACACACAC
Source organism: Babylonia areolata (assembly GCF_041734735.1). Lineage (NCBI taxonomy): Eukaryota > Metazoa > Mollusca > Gastropoda > Neogastropoda > Buccinidae > Babylonia > Babylonia areolata. The sequence goes on from NC_134887.1 coordinate 20,512,259, forward strand.
ACACACACACACACACAGAGAGACCAGGCGTTTCAATTAACGGGGAATAACCAGTCCCAGATTTTTTTAGCTGGAGCCTTGGATTTTCTCCCTTTACCCCCATCTCCCCCCTCCCCCCTCCCGCCATTGTTCGCCATTCTTGTTTCATCAATAGAAATGAATTATTTCCGTTTACTTTGTCATTCATTTCCTTTTTATCCGTAAAGAAAAAAACAAAACAACTGCAGCAAACTTTTGAATGGGACTTGTTTAGAAACCAGAATGTCTTTTGTGTCTGCTTTAAAGGTTTCTCAAGAAAGCGAAATGGAGTGAAGATAGAAGAAGGGAAGAGAGATAGAGGGACCGAGAGATATAACAAAGTGACAGACAGACAGACAGGCAGACAGGCAGAGATATGCATATCCCTGGCAATAAGCAAATTTGAAGCTACATCTGTGTGTACACTTTTTTACACATTTTTTTTTTCAGTCTCTTATGTTGTTGATTTTATTGTTGCTAATGTTGCTGCACGCGCGCGCGTGTGTCTTCGGTGTCAGTCCTGGGCTTTTACCCTGATGAGCAGGTCGATCTTGCCACAACAGTTGAATAGTACACCGTTTGTCTTATTGCCTGCTGCTGAGGACATGTTTAGGATTTTTTTTTAAAGCCTTTAACCTGGACAAATCTATATGTCTGTATGTATATCTCTCTCATCGCTGTGTTGCCGTGGATAAAGTGGAGAAGAAAAAAACAATTAGTGTTATTTCCTGTTTGTTGTGTGAAAAACTGGTTTTCTCTGGCTGTCTTTCTGTCGTCTGCAACAATCAGAATTTTCTTGTGTTTTGGGATTTTCAAAAAGTATTTGACTCCAATTCTAGAAAAAAAATATATGGCATGCTTTATTGAAAAGAAAAAAAAATGGAATAAAAGATAAGTTGTTGTTGTTTTACCAAAAGCACACATGCTGATTTAAAAGTGAGAATGAGAGATGAGGCTGAATCATCAGATTTTATTAACTGTAGTTGTGGGGTAAGAACAAGGGAATGTATGCAGTGCAACATTCTTTTCTGTATTCAGTAATGCATTTGCTTTGGGAACAATTGAACATATGCATGTTGTTACTTTTGACCTGATTGGATTATCTATACTTCTTCTTGCTGATTTTATTATTTTGCTGTCTGCGGCAATAGCTGGTTTGCGCTGACAATTGAACAACTTGAACATGGCTGCAGGAACGCCAGAGCTAAATGTCAATATGACAATAACGAATATTATTGTTTTTCGCAAGAGGACATCTGGCACGTAATGAGAGACTGGTTTATGACAACGAAAAATGCCACTGTGGTGTATGCAATAAATACCTCAGGATTTGTATTTTGTATTTTTGTACTTTTTTTGTATTTTTTTCTATTTTGTCACAATAGATTTCTCTCTGTGAAAATCGGGTTGCTCTCCCCAGGGAGAGCGCGTCGCGACACTGAGAGCGCCACCCTTTTTGACTCACTTGTGTAAACAAAGTGAGTCTATGTTTTAACCCGGTGTTCGGTTGTCTCTCTGTGTGTGTGTGTGTGTGTGTGTGTGTGTGTGGTAAACTTTAACATTGATATTTTCTCTGCAAATACTTTGTCAGTTGACACCAAATTAGGCATAAAAATAGGAAAAAAATCAGTTCTTTCCATTCATCTTGTTTATTACAATATTGCACCTCTGGGATGGGCACAAAAAAAAAAGAAAAAAAAGCCTAATTATATGCAAACTGCATTTACTGTTATATTTATATTTTTTGCATTCTCTAAACTTGGCACTTTAATCTGATATTCTGACACAACAACAAGAGCAGTCATTATTATCATTTTTTGTTCAAACAGGAACTTCTTTTGCTAGGCATGGAAATTTTATTTATTTTGCAAACGTTTTGGTGCAGATAGTAAAAAAGGGAAATTACTCTGTAATTAATGCTAGGGGACTTAATTTGCTTTAAACTGATCTTTCTCATCTTAAACATTACATTTTGAAATTATACCCAATACATAAAAAGCTTGTGTGTTTTACTCTCAGTGTACATGGCTTTCACTATGTTCATTCGCCCAAGTGGTCTTTTTCGGAAAATACTAAAATCAATACAACGAGTGGACTTTACAGATCTGTTGGCTGAGCCCTGAAGGTCATGGGCAAATATCAATTGCGTACACATATTTATACACATTCAAAGCGCGTGCTCATATTCTTCGCGAACGCGAACGACGCCATTTTGTTTCAAGTTGTTGACCTGCCCGTTCAGTCCTATATTCAATGGACAATACACGATAACATGTGATGGAACGTTGGAGAAGGAGACCGTTAAATATTTATTCAGAGAAAGATTTGTGAACGCCTCATCACTTACTGGATTATGCCCCAAACTGCCATAAAAATATCCACAGAATCAGTCGGAATTCACAGTTAAAAATTGTAAACCATGCGAGTTAATACCCTTGAATTGATCACGATGAAACGAAAAAATTTCCAGTCTTGACTTTTCTCAAAATGAAGTCCTTTCTTCTTCTTACGACGTTTAGAAGTACTTGTACTTGGCTCTACATGTTATTAGTTTAACAAAATACTAAATTTTCATATCAACTTTAAAACTATAAAACTAGAATGAACATAAAAGAGAAATTGAATCGACCGTGTTGTACTACATTCCCGGCGGGTGTAACTTAACTTGTACATCTATCTAGATCTAGTGAAAACGGCTAGATGTTGCAGTGTGATTGCGGCGATAGCCATTAAAAAGAATTTTTAATTGCTCTTAAAGATTTTTTGAATGCCCAAGATACACCAGAATAATATGATTTAAACAGCGTTCTCACTGTGAATACCGCAATTGATTTATCGCCCTTTAAAAAAGTATGTTCAAATGTTAAATTTTAGAACGTCAGTTAAGGAGCCACGATAGTGTAATGGATAAGGCAGTTTCTTCTCACCCGAACACGCGGGGTTCGAGTCTGGTTAGGACTGTTTTTCTTCTTTTTTTTTTTTCTTTTTTAAACGCGAAGTTTTATAATAACAAATACAGAACACATTTTAACGATTAGATTTTTTTTCCTAAGTATATCACAAGTGAGTCTTGAAGGCCTTGCCTCTCTTGTTTATATATATTTTTTCCTGCGTACAGTTTTATTTGTTTTTCCTATCGAAGTGGATTTTTCTACATATTTTTGCCAGGAACAACCCTTTTGTTGCCGTGGGTTCTTTTACGTGCTGCACACGGGACCTCGGTTTATCGTCTCATACAAATGACTAGCGTCCAGACCACCACTCAAGGTCTAGTGGAGGGTGGGAAAATATCGGCGGCTGAGCCGTGATTCGAACCAGTGCGCTCAGATTCTCTCGCTTCCTATGTGGACGCGTTACCGCTAGGCCATCACTCCACTATTTATCTAACAACAAGACTCTGCTGTAGTTCAGAGCGTCAAGATATAGTTAACAGAGCGGAAAAGGCAGCTATGATTACTTTTTATGTGGTACATAATCTGGGTTGTAACACTTTTAGTCTGCTTGCTTGTTTAATTCCTAGTGTCAACCAATAGCACAACCAGGCGCTGAAATATGGACCTTTGAGAAGGGCTTAGAAAAATAAATCGTCTGTTTGCAACTGTGTTCTTCTGCCTTGCTTCTTGACCTTAGATTGAAGAAAGGTAGTGTATTATAACAACCTGTATAGCTTTAGATTGAATATTTCTTGTCATTTTGAAATAAGAGTACCATCTTTTATGTTTACAAATCCTTGAGAAGGCTGAATATTATGGTGCCGTGTTCTTTTTTTTCCGTTTTTTTCTTTGTTGTTGTTGTTGTTGTTGTTGTTGTTAACGCATTTTGCAAGATGTTTGAAATGTAGTATCAGTATGAAACTCCCTCAGTAAAGGACCTTGGCCCCTTTATTTGAACAGAATATTTCGTTTCATTTCGTTTTTCTGTCAACTGATCTTTTGTTTTCAGTTTCGTGGTCATCCAGTAAAAAGTCTCTGTCAGCTTTTGGGACATGATACATGACTTCATTCCCACGCCAAGTCACAACAAGACTGCGACGAGCACTAACATGATAACCATTTTGCGGTGTGATTTGCAGACATGACCTTTTTAACGTAAGTGCAGGCTGTGTATGAACCTGGTGCATTTGTTACTGTATTCTTTACATAGTGTTACAGTCTGAAGGGGGTACATCATATTCTCGGAGTTTCTGCGCGCATACTGTCCTTTGTTGCTTGTGCTCTGAGTACATGCAATGCAACCTTTCTGGAATGTTCTGCATGTTGCTAATGTAGCACCCTTTGCCAAAGTTTAACCGTGTGTGTTCGCTGGTTTTGAATGCTTGTATTGTACACGTATGTATACATGTATGATGTATGTATGTATTTATGTTCGTGTGCATATATTTGTCTAGGAATGTGATCATTGTGCATGCATGTATGTGCGTATATTACATACGTATGTGTGTATGCTTATTACCGTACAAGATTGTAATTTGGCTGTGTCTTCCAAGTTCCTTCGTACTTGTGAATGTTTTCATGTGAATGGTGTTGCCAGAAATAAGCTTGAAAAGAAATGAACCTTCTTCGTAAGGGAACAACAGCACACAACTTGGAACCGTGTGACATTTTTCGCTGTACTGAGCTTGTATACCTTCCGCTTTCAACTGGCCGGGAAAGGGAATGGCTTGGTGCCAGACCAAGAGCTTTTAGCGTTGTGGGAATGTCGTCCCTGCATCAGACAGAAACATCCACTGTTTATCACCCAGAGTTCCAGCAGAAACATCTCAACTCAGGAATCAAAAACTAGATATCTGTTCAAAAGATGATACATTTAACCAAATAACTGACACACAGTCACACACACACACACACACACACACACACACACACACACACAGCCACACACACACATTCACACACACGCACGCACACACGCACACACACACACACACACAGAGCCACACACACAAACACACACACCCGCACGCACGCACGCACGCACACACGCACACACACACACACACACACACACACACGTGTGCACGCAATATATATATATAAATGTCCTCATCGAATGCTAGCGAATACCTCCAACAGAGTAGCCATTTTCTCAAGAATTTAAAAATTGATAAAATGCATATGCACCATTCGTTAAACGATAAGTCAAATCTCTCTGAGGCCAAGAAATTATTTTCACTTGATATACAAAGGAAGGGAAAATTGAATTGAATAAAAATACTAACGAAATAAAGCAAAATAGCCACCTGGGGTTATTTTTTTCCTCAAATGAAATAATTGTAGTGCACCACATACATAGGTAGGTAAGAATAATCCCATGAACAGAAAGATCGATGGCTGCATACATACACAGACAGACAGGTAGATCAGATACAGACGAGTATGATATACAGACTGAATTTCCAGTTTGCACATTCCACTAAAAGTTCTACAGCTTCTCATGTCATGTTATTCAGGTCACATAACATGGAAAATAGAATATGATAAAATCAATCAAATGCAATGAATCGGGAGAAACAAATCTACAGCTCAGTTTGTTTTTAGAACTTAAAATATATCTAGAGCTGAATAGCTTCGCGAAACTGGATGCCAAAACAGAGATAACGTAATTAAACCGTGTATGAAATGTACCAGCACACCTGTTATTGTTTTGACAGTTCACAGCGCAAACGTTGTAAAGCACCATTTCTCTCCCTTTCTCTCTGTCTTTCTCCTGTATTTACACTGTACAATTAAACCATATTCTATCTTCAAGCAATCCATTTCTCCTGTCTCTCTCTTCACGCTGATATTCATTCAAGATCACGAGGAAAAAGAACATAGCTTGAATCATTTACCTGCAGATCACATGAAGAACACCTGTTATACACTGGGAAAGCAAACGTCGTGTCCGTTGAATAGTGAGAGAGAAGGGGAGAGAGAGAGAGAGAGAGAGAGAGAGAGAGAGAGAGAGAGAGGAAGAGAATGAGAAAGAAATAGAGGAGAAAGGGAAGGAGAGAATATGAAAGGTGGATAGAGAAGGGAGAGGCATATATAGAGAGAAGAGAGATGGAGAGAGAGTTAGAGACAGAGACAGAGAGAGACAGGGACAGAGGGGTGGGGTTGAAAGACAGACTCACAGACAACCTGGCCTTTCGGTGTGTTTCTGTGGGAGTTGGTCTGTGGATCGTTTCCCTTCTAACCTGCTTCCAGATCAGATATGATATCCACAAACAGCAATGTTTTGACCGCTTGGCTGCTGTTTGCGAGGACACACGTCACTGTTGGGATGGCACATCAGTCACCGTGGAAAAACAACAACAACCAAACAACCCCCCCCCCAACCCCCGCCCCAGCCGTCCAGGTGAGGGTGTCAATCATCATTCTTCATTTGGGCTTCTTCCTTTTTGGGCTACATCACTTTTGTTCAGCAAACACAGTGACACCACTTTAAAACAACACGATACAAAAAAGTAGAGATATCCATTTACACAATACAAAAAAGTAGTAATATCCATTTACACAATACAAAAAAGTAGTAATATCCATTTACACAATACAAAAAAGTAGTAATATCCATTCACACAATACAAAAAAGTAGTAATATCCATTCACACAATACAAAAAAGCAGTAATATCCATCTACACAATACAAAAAAGTAGTAATATCCATTTACACAATACAAAAAAGTAGTAATATCCATTTACACAATACAAAAAAGTAGTAATATCCATTTACACAATACAAAAAAGTAGTAATATCCATCTACACAATACAAAAAAGTAGTAACGTCCACTTACAATTGATGCTACGTTGATCTCTTGTACTGTCTGTTTACATGTCTGTCTGTGTGTCATCATGTATCTTGTTTGACGTAAATAATGTTTGATTGGATAGTGAGTGAATCACAAAGAGAAGAAACAGAGAGAGAGGGAGGAGGGGTGAGTATGCACACACACACACACACACACACACACACACACACACACACACACACACAAACAAACAACCCACCCCCCAAAAAAAAACAACAACAACAACAACCAACAAACAAACAAACAAAGATAAGAGAGAATATGCTCTAATTCTGCACCCACATAATAATTCTACCTCTCTCATCTCATCTCATCTCATCTATCCCTTGACCCGTGGGTGGGTCGTTGGGGCACCATGGATGACTGCCTGGTCAGCTCGCGCCACCTGCTTCGGTCCTCAGCGGCCCTTTGAGTTGTGGCAAATGGCAGGCCCGTCCACTCTTTGATGTTGTCCTCCCACCGCTTTCTCTGTCTGCCTCTCTTCCTCTTTCCTTGTACGGTACCCTGTACTCCTTCCTCCTTCCTTGTACGGTACCCTGCAGGATGGTCTTGGCTAGGCCGTCTGATCGTGTGACGTGTCCATACCAGCGGAGCTTGCGTTCCTTCACTGTGGTTAGCAGGTCTTTGAATGGGCCAATGGCGTTTTGGACTCTTCTTTTCACTTCCTCATTTGTGATGTGGTCTTTGTATGTAATGTTCTACCTAAGACGACAAAAAGAAATGACCGCACCACAACTACAATGGGCCTCACAGCCATTCAAACCAGCGATAAAACGAAGAAGCAAACACCGTGAAATGTGTGAAACACATCCTTTATTTCATCTCCATTTTCAGCAGGGGTCAAATAAACAACCGCACTCGACACAGACAGAAAATCCTCAAATATTTCAAATCGAATGCAAGTAAAGATAGTCAATTTCTTCAAGTACGTAACCATTCATCAAACCAACATAAACCATTCAGTAAACCACACGTCAAAGTTCTCAGATCCTACGAAATAATGATTTATCAGGTACACGAAGTGGTAAATGAAATTATAAGAATAAGTACTACAATTCTAAGAAGCCAAAACAACTGAACAAAACAAATCATCCGATTTATTTTTTCCCAACTGAAAATTTACGCAGCAGATGTGTAGGAAGGTGGGAAGGATTACATTAACAGAAAGAAAGAAAGAAAGATAGATAGATAGATAGATAGATAGATAGACAGACAGATAGATATAGATAGCTATACAGATGGACCGATAGGTAGATAGACTGGTATTGCATTCCTGTCACGATTTGAATCCATTTTGATCTATATTTATTACTACTCAAGCTTCTTATATCATACTATGAATAATACATAAATGGAATATATGATCTATAGAATAATGCTGCACTGGAAATAAAAAAAAAAAGAACAAAATACTACTGCCTACATCTCTCCTTTAAAAAGCTCAATCATTTTTAGAACTTAATAACTGCTATGTTTACGACCAATGCCAAAACAGAGATTACCTAACTTAAGCAAAACTCCAAAAAGCTAAAGAACATCTGTAAGTGATCAAGACAGTCACACACACACTGCTCTCTCCCTCCCTCCCTCCCTCCCTCCCTCCCTCCTTCCATCTCTCTCTCTCTCCCTCCCTCCTTCCATCTCTCTCTCTCTCCCTCCCTCCTTCCATCTCTCTCTCTCCCTCCCTCCTTCCATCTCTCTCTCTCTCTCCCTCCCTCCTTCCATCTCTCTCTCTCTCTCCCTCCCTCCTTCCATCTCTCTCTCTCTCTCCCTCCCTCCTTCCATCTCTCTCTCTCCCTCCCTCCCTCCTTCCATCTCTCTCTCCCTCCCTCCCTCCTTCCATCTCTCTCTCTCTCTCCCTCCCTCCATCTCTCTCTCTCCCTCCTTCCATCTCTCTCTCTCTCCCTCCCTCCTTCCATCTCTCTCTCTCTTCCTCCCTCCTTCCATCTCTCTCTCTCTCCTCCCTCCTTCCATCTCTCTCTCTCTCTCCCTCCCTCCTTCCATCTCTCTCTCTCTTCCTCCCTCCTTCCATCTCTCTCTCTCTCTCTCCCTCCCTCCTTCCATCTCTCTCTCCCTCCCTCCTTCCATCTCTCTCTCTCCCTCCCTTCCATCTCTCTCTCTCTCCCTCCCTCCTTCCATCTCTCTCTCTCTCCCTCCCTCCCTCCTTCCATCTCTCTCTCTCTCTCCCTCCTTCCATCTCTCTCTCTCCCTCCCTCCTTCCATCTCTCTCTCTCTCTCCCTCCTTCCATCTCTCTCTCCCTCCCTCCTTCCATATCTCTCTCTCTCCCTCCTTCCATCTCTCTCTCCCTCCCTCCTTCCATCTCTCTCTCCCTCCCTCCCTCCTTCCATCTCTCTCTCTCTCCCTCCTTCCATCTCTCTCTCCCTCCCTCCTTCCATCTCTCTCTCTCTCCCTCCCTCCTTCCATCTCTCTCTCTCTCCCTCCTTCCATCTCTCTCTCCCTCCCTCCTTCCATCTCTCTCTCCCTCCCTCCTTCCATCTCTCTCCCTCCCTCCTTCCATCTCTCTCCCTCCCTCCTTCCATCTCTCTCTCCCTCCCTCCTTCCATCTCTCTCTCTCTCCCTCCTTCAATCTCCCTCTCTCTCCGCGAATGTCTGCTTCAGATAAGCAGATAGAAATTAAGGTAAACAGAAAATATACACCATCAAGAAAGAAAGACAGAAATAAAGAAAACAAGAGAAACGTATAATGTTAGACACGTACACACAGACCAAGATCAAACGTCTAATGTACAGTGATAACTAAACGTTCTTTTTCTGTCGATTCCAGAAAGAGAGAGAGAGACAGAGAGACAGAGAGAGAATGAGAGAGAGAAAGAGGTGGGGGGTTGGGGGGGGGGAGGAAGAGAGGCAGACAAGCAGACAGACAAACCAACAGAAAGCGAGAAACAGGAAAAGCCTGTCTGCAACATACGCCGTGTGTATGCAGCTGTGTACGTTCAAGAATACGCATGTATGCAGCCTTGCTTGTGTCTCGGAGTGAGAAAGACGCCACTTGATGCGCCTATTTCCGTGTGTTCCTGTTGTTTTCGCGCTCATGCCTACGTGCATTGCTGCCCACCTTTCTGTCCTCTTCTGCATCTCACCCTTCCCCTCCTCCTCCCTCCCATCCTTCACATGCTTCACCCAGCCACTGTAGATGTGGGCAACCTTTGCCATATTCTAGAAGAAAACAAAACAAAACCGTGTGACATTTCGGCTGGTATACTGAGTCAGTCAGTCAGCTTGCCTTTTCCTTTCCAGTCTGGCCAGGACTGACAGGAATGGCTTGGTGCCAGAGCCAGAGCTTTTAGCGTAATGAGGATGTCACCCCTGCCACAGGCGCTGAATTACACGTGCAGTTGGTTGTTTTATTGCACTGTGGATGAAACCCAAGGCAGGCATTTGACGAAGAAGAGCAGATACATATAAGGGGATAGAACTCCTGCCACTGACAACGAACGGCTCCTACCACCCCCCCCCCCCCCCAACCCCCCTTGGAGAGAATTGGAATAAGGGGATGAAACTACTGCTACAATGGATGGATCTCTCATTGTAACTCAGTTGCTGTTGTCTCCTGATAGTTGTAACACTTCTTATCACACCACACCCCACAGCCCACATTTATTTTCGTTGTCGTAATTTCGTTCAACTTCTGTTCACATGTGTCATCAGGCAAACATTGGTGGTTGTTTTTATATATAAATGTTTGTACTTTTCTGAGAGAGAGAGAGGGGGGGGGAGAGAGAGTGACAGAGAGAGAGAGAGAGAGAGAGAGAGAGAGAGAGAGGGGGAGTGAGTGAGTGACAGAGAGAGAGACAGAGAGAGAGAGAGAGAGAGAGAAAGAGAGAGAAGTAGAGTTCTGTGTGTCTGTCTATCTGACTGTCTGTCGACTATTTGTATGTGTCTTTCTCATTCTTCCCTCTCTCTCTCTCTCTCTCTCTCTCTCTCTCTATATATATATATATATATATATATATATATATCTTGGTGTGTGTGTGTGTGTGTGTGTGTGTGTGTATGTGTGTGTGTGCCGGTGTGTGTGTGTGTGTGTGTGTGTGTGTGTGTGTGTATGTGTGAGTGTGTGTGTGTGTGTGTGTGTGAGCATTTCGTTTTAATGAGGTGCCTTCAAAGCAGAAACAAAATACCACCTGTTTTGTTTATAAACAACGCCTTCCATTTATACCAGCTCTCAAGGGAATTAGGGAATTAGGAAATAAGTTAAAAGCATCGGAGAAAGTTAATTCCTCGTTCATGAAAAGCACGACAACTAAATACTTTAAAAAAAAAACCCAGATAGATGAACAAAAACAAAATAATATTTAAGATAAACAAAGTAAATGAATAAATAAATAAATAAATAAATAAATAAATAAAAATGAATAAATCAATAAAAGCTATTGAAATATTTTCTAAAATAAGAAAGAAAAAAACCAAAACCAAAAACAGAAACAAAAACCTCACGATACTACTTTCAGCAATGTTCCATTAACGCCAATTTACAGTTTAATTCGAAATAAAATTGCCATTCCAGAATTAGGCCAAGGCTTTATCATGATATAAACCTTGCAAAGATACAAGCACACACACAGACACACAGACACACGCACGCACACACACACACACGCACACACACACAAGATGCAGCATTATAAGGATGCAAACAGCAGGGGTTATAATCACACGTGATATGAAACGTAGCTCTACCTTGCCCATCTGTCTCTTCTTTGCTATCTCCTGTCTTTCGGTCTCTCTCCCCCTCCCCTCTCTCTCCCTCTCTGTCTCTCTCCCTCTCTCTCTCTCTGTCTGTCTGTCTGTCTCTCTCCCTTTTTATTATATTTCCCTTTCAGCTTTCCCCTGCCTGTGTGGGTCTGTCTCTGTCTCTCTGTTTTTGAGGTGGGATCAGGGAGATGATGGGTCAGTGGAGACCGGAAGATTACGGGACAGTAGGGAGAGTTTGCAGACCAACTTTCTTCGGATTTTTGTGTTGTGTAGAGGTTCCCCGGTTATTTATTTATTTATTAGTGAGATCCGCGTGCGCATGCGCGTCTCCATTTACTGTTTTTCCCCGGCCACAGAAAGGCCAAAATTTCGCCGTGGAAATCGCTGTTCTGACGGAAAGATTATGAGCATTTTCGGTGTCTTTTTTTTTTTTTTTTTTTTTGCAAGTTCACAAGATACATTTGGTTTTATTATCACACCCATTATTTGCTTTAATCTTCTGTGTTTACTTTGAGCGTGTTTCATGTCACATCTGTGCCATAATGTAATCGAGCCGATCCATTTATAAACTCTTCCGAAAAGTGGTCCGAACAAAGGCAGTGCAAAACTCAGAGAAGCCAGTTAGGGTGGTGGTGGGGCTGCCCAGAACGTCATTCAACCTACTTCTCGCTCTGCAAGCGACGAAAAGTCCACCATGAAAGCAGGCCTGCAAACCCTCCGTCATGTCACATATGACCAAGGAGGCGGTAGTGGGAGGGTGTAAGGGGCGTGGGCTGGCGGGGTGAGGTGGGGTGGGGCGGGAATTGAGAGAGAAGGCGGGGATATGGTATGTAGACTGGGACATTAGGAGCGGAATGTTGGGTGCCGGAGGTGCCCTCGTTGCGATCAACGCAATTAGTTACATGCTTAATTCATTAATTAACGAGATGACAATCTCCCCCCCCCCCCCGCCCCCCCTCTGTCTCTCCTGATTCCATGAATCCCAACCACATTCCTTTCACGATCCAACCATGACTGATCATTGGGAAGTGGAAAAAACAACAAGAAAAAACAAACAGAACAGCATACGACCCTTCGTTTCTTTCCTCACATCGCTTGTCGATCTGAAGCATTCCCCCAAATTCAAACGAAAGGGAATCAGCACACAGACATGAAAAACAACAACAACAACAGTCTGGCAGACATTTAGACACAAAGACAGACCAACATACAGGGGACGTTATAGTAATTCAATCAACTCAAATTAAATTGAAAAAAACAAAAACAAAAAACCCCAACCTTATCAGGCTGGGAGACGCCAGTGGACATTAAAGAATCATTTCCCCCTCATTAAAAACACATCAAAACAAGACTGTTAGACGTACAGACGCACAGATAAACATGCCAGGTAGACATAACACAAAAAAAGAAAGAAAAAAAAAAGAAATTTGAGTTCGAAAAAGCATGCAGGAATGAAAAAACAAAGAAACAAAGTAACATCATGGGAGTTCAATCCAAATGAGACAGTGACAAACACACGAAACAGGAACACGAAAAAGCAAACACACGCTTTTTGTGTTGAGTCTTCAATTGATCAACACTTCTTCAATTGATCAACACTCACAAAAAGACAACATTTTTCAATAATAATTCTTTTCCACTTGTGCGCATGGAGAGCATTCAGAAATTAACATGTATCACATTGCTGCTCCTGATATGCATAGATACTTCATCACACGCTACGCAAAGCAGTGTTATACGCAGGTTTAAGAGACAGGGTTTACAAGCACACACTATTCCTCAATTTCGTCTTTTCCGGCAAACGATACGTCACTTCCGGTACTACATCCATACTTCACTTCGTGTCATTTTAAAGCAGCATGGACAATCTGATTTCTATGACCACGCATTTCAAAAAGATAATTGGGAATCTTTAGAGAAACACACACACACACACACACACACACACACACACACACACACACACACACACACACACACACAAAACAAGCATGCAATGGTTTAGAAATATGGGGTCAAAAGTCATAAAAAATCAACAATGGCAACGAAGGTATACAACATTTTCGTGCCTCGACGGAACTCCCCCCTGGTTGCCCTCTCCACGATCTAATGTCCGCACATAAACAGGTAAGTGTGTGAGTCATGAGAGAGGGCGAGGAAAAGGACAGTTTTTGCTCTCTCTCTCTCTCTCTCTCTCTCTCTCTCTCTCTCTCACACACACACACACAGACACACACACACACACACACAGACACCACATAAACACAACACACCCCACTTCGAATGCAAAACAAGTCATGCAGAAAGAAAAATTTGAGAACGAAGCCTGTCCGAAAATGATTTTTAAGTTCGACTCTGGAGTATTGCATGCAAACTCTACATATCAAACCCACCTGCGTCCACCAGCAAACAAACAAAAAAGCAAACAGAAGCAACAAAAACAAGAAACAGAAAAGCCCATACAGTCTCAGAAAACACATCACCAGCCTCCGGCAATGTGATTCCGTGATCACATCAAAACCCAGAAACAACAACAACAACAACAAAAACCAAAACCCAAACCCCAATAAGATGTTTTCTGTTCATCTGTTTAGCTCCAGATCAATTTCCTGTTTTGTTTTGGATCAGTCGTTTAACAAAACACAAACGAATTCAGTTCTACTTTTCTTTTTCGTGGAAAAAAAAGTCCAAGATAATATGAACTGTTTTTTGTTTGTGTGGTAGTGGGTGGGAGGCAGGGGTCTGGGGAGGTAAGGCATTTATGTATCATAATATACTTCCTTTTCATTCAGATAGTGACTAACCTTGACTTGGCTGAATTCCTAGAATTCGACTTGTGTTTTCCTAAACAGGAGAACCGGACAAGTCATAAGACAAACGCGTAGCTCATCAATAAACATAACGAACGGAAAGGAAATTAAAAAAAAGAAGCAAAATCACAAGAACAACAGCAAAACCACAAAGATCATTTCATTATCATTATCATCACCATTATTGTTATCACCACCTTCTGTAGCAACAGCAACACCGACACATTAAAATGCATCTTGACTGCTTAACTGTTGGGAAAGGATAAACTCGTGTGAAACAAAACAAGCAAACTGACAGCAGCAGCAACATCAGTAACACATCAACAGGTATAATATGAATTCATGTACAACCACTGGGAAATACAAAGCTTCCTTAGAAAAAAAAAACCCACAAAAAACCACACGCTAAAATATCCAAATAAGTATTGAGATAAAACTGAAAAAGGAACACCAGGAAACAAGGCAGAACCAAAGTGAACCAATTAACAAAACCAAACACAGACAAAAAGATATTATCAAATTCTTCCATTTTATTCAGTAAGATCTGGGGGGGGGGGGGGGGGGGGGGGGAGAGTAAAAAAAAAATCCTATTTGCATTTTATTCCAACACAATTCACGATCGTGGATCTGTCAAGAAAGGAAAAAGGGTGTGGGGTGATCATGTATTGAAGTTCCACTTCTTGAATGCTCAAACTTCTCAGTTCAGTGGAAGACAAGACAATGGCATCGGGTCGTCTCTTCCAGTCACTGTTGCTGGAGTGTTCACGCTGAGAACACAGAGAACAACAGGTTTCATTTCTGAATCTTCAAAAAAAAAAAAAAAAAAAAAAAAAAAAATCAGGCCCTCTCTTTGATCAGTGCTTGAACAGGGAGGAGAGGTGAATAAGATAAGCGACGAAAAGAAAGATAGGATTGGCTGAGAAGAAAGAAAAAAATTTAAATCAGATTTATTTTTACCAAACGTAGCAGGGTTATGATGAATATGAATATCTCCGCAGTTCTAATTCATAAAATGAACAGACTATAAATAAATGAACGAATATATAATTCACAAAAGAAAGAAAGGAAGAAATGTCTAAGGCACATAAAACAAATAGGAAGGAAGGGAAGACAAGAACGGCAGAAAGGGAAAGAAAGAATTGAGAGGCTGGGGACAGCCGGTGGTGGTGAGGCCAGTTCAATCCGTGCTGTGTATTGGCTGGGGACAGCCGGTGGTGGTGAGGCCAGTTCAATCCATGCTGTGTATTGGCTGGGGACAGCCGGTGGTGGTGAGGCCAGTTCAATCCATGCTGTGTATTGGCTGGGGACAGCCGGTGGTGGTGAGGCCAGTTCAATCCATGCTGTGTATTGGCTGGGGACAGCCGGTGGTGGTGAGGCCAGTTCAATCCATGCTGTGTATTGCCCAATCCAACTTCAAAGCAAATCAAGAGGTAAGGCCGGGAGGATTCAAAAGAAACACCTCAGATATCAAGCAACTGCAACAAGAGCTGAAGAAAAAGATAGAATTGGCTGAAAGGAATGGGAAAAGGAATAAGAGAGAGGTAGAAGAAGAAGAAGAAGACGAAGAAGAACCCCCTTCATCCTAATCACTCACTGTACTAACCATGATAAAAAATCTATAAGATTAACTTCAAGAACCATATTCCTCATATTGCTTTCACGCAGCCTATGTTTCTAACCCCAAACTAAAAAAATCAATAAAAAGGGAGGGGGGTGGGGGGGGGGGGGGGGACTAAATACAAACCAAACACCTATCAGATTTGGAATAAATACGTCTGAAAAATAGAGGTCTCTTATGGCTAATCTGATTATCAGTGTGATCATAAGAATTTCACAGGTAAGAGATTCGATTCTTCCACATTGTTATACTTTGCAAAGACAGTTAAAGCAACACAACGTTCACTGTTTGGAAATGTGAAATGCCATACCGACTTCATGTCAGTCCGTCTGTAGGAGTCAGGGGGCAAAATTAAGAGTCAACTTCGTTCTCTTTTATGAGTAAACAAAAAACAACAACAACCAAAGAAACAAATTCAAGTAAAAAAAAAAAAAAGAACTCAAAACAAACAAAATTGTGTGGTTTCAAATTATCCCAAATCATAAGAAAATATAAGAGGCAGACATATAAGTATGTTTTACTTTAAAAAAAATAAAACATGGTTTACCTTTACACAATATTTTACAATCCTGTGAGATTAAAAACATTCGGGACGCATACTCTGACCTAATAACGTATATCAATAATTGACTTCTTACCAATGATAAACATTCACTAAAGATCACAAGCAAAACTTCTCCTGCCAAGAGTATTTCTGCTTAACTACAGAGTTGTCTTTTTTAAGGCTCTTCTGCCAAGCGGCACATGGTTTGGTGTATTTTCTATCAAAAACAACAATAATAAGAAATATCAATTAGGATTGAGAATGATGACGACGTTGTTTTCAACAGGAAATAAACTCAAGCACGTGCGTATTTCGCTCTTTGGAGGTGCGGGGAATTATCCTTGCCTCATGGAAAGGTTCAAGGGAGCATGAAGACCAACTTTCAGTCTCCGGGTCACTGGGAGTCATGTGACCGTATCTACCTGTTCTCGTTGGCCTCTGAAGAGTCAAATGTTCAAGGTATCCTTTGTTCAAACACACGACAAAACGTTGTCACCGAAGTCTGCCGCTCTCCCTTTCTACCATGACAGTCTCATTCGAGCTGCACACAGTTGCTACAATTCCAGGACACCAAACGTCACTTATTTGGAAAGCGTGTAGAGTTGGAAGATAAGGAACGACAACACGACAAACCATCTGTAACACGTATCAGACTTTCTGTGACAGTCAGCTTGCCTCGGGGTGGTTGCAGTACTCGTTAATACATGGCGAACTAAGAAGGCATCTTTCTGTGAAGTTTTTGCACTGATGTAAGAGTTGCTTCAAGCCGCATTCGTAAACGACAGAGATCACTATTCAATTTTCGAGTTTGGCGAAGCAGTGAAATCAGTTCTAAGTTACCTTTTAAAAAGTTCTTTTCTCAGGTCCAGTGGAGCAGGTTGAGAACACATCAATTCCATCGGCAGGGGCATCCACTCTGTACTCTGCTGTACCAGCTGGTGACACTCCCAGGTCTGGAAACAAGCTACTTACATATTCAAGGGGCGACCATCTCCATACTGACAGATTCCCAGATCGTGGACAGGGAACAACCCTAGGCAGGGTGGAGGGTCGGGTGGGGGTAGCTTCGAGCTGAATAAGTTTCCCTTGACCAACTGTCAACAAAACAGGGGGTGCTGCTACAACTACAAGGTAGTACGAGTGTCTGAGACTGTACTGATACTGATCTGGCTGTACTGATACTGATCTGGCTGTACTGATACTGATCTGGCGTACAAGAGCTGCCAAATAAGATCTATCCCTCGGGTGTGGTCCCAGATGACTCCACGCCGTTCTATTTTCATATGGAACATCACTGGGCCATGGCTAAGGTTAGCGTGACCCGCACAGATGACTAAAAAGATGCCAGGCTTTGTGCGCCTTTTAGAGAAGCACCGGCATATGCATCCCATCGGTAATCATTGTATTGCCAACTTTCCTCCATGGGATACAACAGTGGCTGACACTCCCACCTCTCCCCTCCAGAATGCAGCACAAGTTGCTGACACTCCCACCTCTCCCCTCCAGAATGCAGCACAAGTTGCTGACACTCCCACCTCTCCCCTCCAGAATGCAGCACAAGTTGCTGACACTCCAACCTCTCCCCTCCAGAATGCAGCACAAGTTGCTGACACTCCAACCTCTCCCCTCCAGAATGCAGCACAAGTTGCTGACACTCCCACCTCTCCCCTCCAGAATGCAGCACAAGTTGCTGACACTCCAACCTCTCCCCTCCAGAATGCAGCACAAGTTGCTGACACTCCAACCTCTCCCCTCCAGAATGCAGCACAAGTAGCTGACACTGCCACCTCTCCCCTCCAGAATGCAGCACAAGTTGCTGACACTCCAACCTCTCCCCTCCAGAATGCAGCACAAGTTGCTGACACTCCAACCTCTCCCCTCCAGAATGCAGCACAAGTAGCTGACACTGCCACCTCTCCCCTCCAGAATGCAGCACAAGTAGCTGACACTGCCACCTCTCCCCTCCAGAATGCAGCACAAGTTGCTGACACTCCCACCTCTCCCCTCCAGAATGCAGCACAAGTAGCTGACACTGCCACCTCTCCCCTCCAGAATGCAGTACAAGTAGCTGACACTGCCACCTCTCCCCTCCAGAATGCAGCACAATTGCCGACACTGCCACCTCTCCCCTCCAGAATGCAGCACAAGTAGCTGACACTCCCTAATCCCCCCTCCCCCCACCACCACCACCCCTACCCGCCACCCCAGAATGCAGCAGTAGCTGCTGGCACCCATAACTCTCTCCTACCGACTGCGACAGTAATAATTGTTAACTCTAACAACAGTCCCTTCCAGAATGTAGCACTAGCTATTGGCACTCCAAATACTCTTTGCAAAAATCAAAAAACAACAAGAAGAAATACTGTTTGTTTATGCTCCAAACGCACTTCTCTTCACTCATGCAGCAGGTATTGACGTATTGACATCGATAATATTCCCTTCCAGGAGGCTGCACCAGCATTTCCGTTCCAGTCAGTTTAGAGAGTTCTCCATACAAGACAGCCTCTCCAGGAGGTGTGTGTACCTTCACAAAGCCACCCCAGATAGCTCCACCAGCTGTTGATTCACACCTTTCAAAAGTCCTGCAGACTTATCGCTGATTCCGGACTGTAGTCCCAGCAGTGTCCTACAGGTTGTTGATTGACAACCCAACACCCCCAGTTTGCTGAAACACTCTTGATACTCTTCGTCCAGCCTACAGCATGGGGTATCCACCCTGCCAGTACTCTCCCCCAGACTCTCCAGCAAGAAGCGGACATTCACAACAACCCCAGACAACTTCACAACGCTGAGAACTCCAAGCACACCCTTCCAAAGCTCTTCTCCTGAATGCCCAGAAAAGGTAGTGGCCCTTCCAGCATTCTTAGATGGCTGCCCCAGGTGCCGCTACCTCTCTTAACAGCACTGCCCTTCCCCAAGATCCGTTGTTGTCAGAGTGAGGGAAGTGGTCAGCACTCGATCTCATGAGGCATGTTCACCTCCACCTGATGCTGTGTCCCCTCCAGGCTGCCTGGGGACACTGCCCGCTGGTTCCCGTACACGGGCTCCACCACACCATGCACCACCGTGGATCCAGGATGACCCCCACCACTGTCCAGAGGCGCGGGGGGAGGGGAAGGGGTGGGGTGGCTCGTGCTTCCCTCAGACACCCTCTCCTCCTCACCGTCGTCCTGGTAAGGGTAGGCCGCGGCCCCTCCACGGTACCCCACAGAGTTGTGCATGGCGGAGGCGGCCGCTCCGGCTCTGGGAGGTCCGTCGATGGCGTTACCCACGGAGTCGTCCGCGGAGACAGGACCTCTGTTCTGGGCCATGAGGTAGGCCAAGGTGCTGGAGTCGTACTGCTTGTAGCGGTCGCAGTAGATCCAGCGAGCCAGGAGGTTCAGCTGGCGGTCGAAGCAGATGTAGACGATGGGTTCCACGGTGCCCTGGGTCCAGGCGATGAAGCTGAAGGCCTGGTACACCTTGGGCGACACCTTGAAGTCCACGTCGATCAGCATCAGCAGGAAGAGCGGGTACCAGCTGATGACGTAGGCCAGGACCGTGATGACGAAGATCTTGGCGCGGTGACTGGCTTCCTTCACCATCACCCTGTGCCCAACAGCATCACATGAGTACTGGTTGGAAGGTACGTACCTATGTGTATAACCACGTACATTAAGTGAGTGGGTGAGTGAGTGAGTGAGTGAGTGGGTGAGTGAGTGAGTGAGTTAATGAGAGTGACAAAGAGATATCCCGACAGACAGACACAAAGACACATAGAAAAGTGCAAACGAACAAATTAAGAAGTATTGTGCCTTAAACAATTATTCAAAAGGGAGGCTTAGACAGTCGCACACAGAGACTCGCACAAAAAAATACAACCAAACGAACATAGAAATACTGTGCCCTGGAAATATATTACCCAGATACCCCCCCTCCCCCCGCCCCCCTCATTATTTCATTTTTATCTTTTAAACTATCAATTTCATTTGAACTGTAGTATCATTGTGAGCAACCATTTCAACAACCAGTTTTCTCTCCCACACCAGAAGTTAGTAGGCTTTCTGGGGCCATCCCAACGCCGACTGCCTTCAAACCCATTGTGGCCGAGAGAGTGGAAAAGTAACTTGGACAAGACACTCTCCACTATAATCAAACCCAAGCCCAGATAGTCGGGACAGCAGTTACCTCTTCTGCTACCCTGATGGCCACAGTGGAACACAAGCGACTCTCACAGGAGAGGCTGACTCACCTGATGCTGCAGCTGTTGCGTTTGGCCTCGGCATCGTCCATGATGGTGATGGAGGATCGCACCAGCATGGACACCCTGTTGGGCTGGTTCTGCTGGATCTCCTTGTACATCTTGCACAGGAAGTGGGCCACGGCCACCAGGCTGAGGGTCACGATGCAGATCCACATGACGTTGGCGATGTAGCCCGTCACCTCCCCCATCTTGAACGTGCAGTTGCCGATCTGCGGGTTGTACTGGAAGTATCCCCCGATCAGCGTGGGCCCCAGGTGCAGGACCACGCTGCACACGTACACCATCAGCACCCCGAACAGCACGCAGCAGAAGGAGCCGCGAGACTTGCCCCCCACGTTGTTCTCCCCGAACGTGTAGGCCTCAGCACAGATCATGGCCACCATGTTGAAGGCCGAGGTGGTGACGATCACCACGTAGGACGACCCTTCGAAGCTGCAGTCTGCGGGCGGGTCGTCGCCCAGCAGGTTCACCCCGAAAGGGATGAGGTAGGCGGACTTGAGGAGGTTGAGGAAGCAGGCGTGGATCAGGAAGGCGGAGGTCATCTTGCGGAGAGTCCTGCGGACGAGGATGGTGATGATGACGATGACGTTGAGGGCGATGCCCACGGCGCCCATGAAGAAGAGGTAGTAGGCCTCCTGGCGGTGTGTGTCCGTTCCCATGTCGCCCCCAATCTGACTCGAGTCCTGTGGGCAAGAGTGAGTAAATTAGTTATTTTTGTTATGGTGCCCCAGAATTTGAGACATTTTGTTTTCTGTATTCCCATGATGACGAGTGGTGATGGGAGTGATAGTGCTACTGCTGCTGCTGGAGTCCCTTCAGGGCTGGGATTTCTTGACGCTTGCACTTCATTAATATATCCCGGCATCAACGTGGCTGACAGATATCGACACCTGCAGTGTTGGTCAGGAAATTTGAGCAACACTCCCAAGGACACTTCCATGAAGCAGATGACCCTCAATTGATGCGGTTCCAGTCTTATCATCTGAGGCCATAACACAATCAGCTTTGAGTCACTGGAGCCGGCAGCGAACCCACCCTTCAGCCCGCGACGCTAACCACTTCGCCACGGCGAAGCCTAGCTAAAGGTCAGGTATATATGTTCCTGTGCTCATAGTTTATCAAGGAAGAGAGATGAAAACCTATTTCGTAATGAGAGTCGTGCAATGGTAGAGACTGTTCTGCGTACCGATCTTCACCATCATCACGATGCCGACCATCATCATCATCATCATCATCATCATCATTCCTCTCCGATAGTCGCTCTTGTATGTTTTATTTTGTTTGTTTGTTTGTTTTTGTTTTTTGTTTTTTTTTTGTTTTTTTTTTTTGTTTTTGTTTGTTTGGTTTTGGGTTTTTTTTCAACACAGACAAAAGTAGATATGTATGTTCATTGCAAGGTGATAAACAAGACGAAGTAAACATATGTAAAGCATGAAAATGTACGGATAAAAGTTGAGAGGAAAACATAAAAATGTAGCTGTGAAACAATACATATTCACAATGAAAATACAAATACACATAATATCATTTTATCTTGATTTTCCAGGAAAGGAAAATCAAAATACATGTACAAAGGAACCCAAACTTTATTGGTGACGCACTGTTGGTTAATCGTTAATTGAAGGAGCACCAGACAAATTTGAGACTTTCAACTATTAATAATAAATATCAATAAATTGACGATTTTTAAAAACAGCCATAGGCTGTGTGTAAGTTTTGAAAGTACAGTGATGTTGGAATCAAAAACAATCAGTAAAAACATTTAGTACAGACAATACCCGTGTTTTGAAGATATGTGGGAACATGGTTATGATTCCAGTTAAAAGGAATGCATGTTGTTATCTTGTTACACTTTAAGATTTTGCAGACACGTACTGCTAATCAGTGCTCAAGCGTGAACATGGTACTCCAAACAGGCATCTACTGACTTGGTTTCAACTTCAGTTTCAGAGAGGGACACGGGGGTAGGCAATGATCCATATCCGTTACAAAACAGCGGACCAGATGCCTGACTTCACGCATAAACCTAACGCAACAGTCAGGCTATGGGAGATGTCCTTTGGAATGTATGTATGAAATAGTAATCTAACATGAAATAAAATAGACAAGGAAAAGGATTAATTCAATAAAAGCATTGAAATATAAAACAGATACATAGAAAGCAAATGGCATATGAAATATGAATATGACAGGGCAAAATTCAGCCAATCTTTAAAGAAAAAGACATTAATGTTAATGCTATAATGTTTTACAGACGCAGATTCATATTCTGAGCAAAAATGGATGTTAATGTTGATACATTCAGTAATAATTCATAAAATACGAAAAAAAGCTTTTGTGATTTAAAAGAAAGAGAGCTGAATATAGACACAGACAGTGTTGACGTTTAGAGAATACAGATAATAATTCGTAGAGAGATATAACATTCTGGGACAAATTGCGTTTGCTTTGAAAATATGGAAACGATTAAATATCATAAAAAACGTAATATTTTTTTTGTTAAGAATAGATTCATACATTTTCAAGACGAAACAGCATTTTATGTGTTAAAACAATAAAATGTCAAAAGAAAATGACAGATTTTATGGGTTAAAAAAATATATATATGAAAAAAAACCCGATAAAGAATGTTTTGATACTGCTCAGCTGACCACACAAGCTACAGGTCTACACATAGACTGACCCCTCTCATACCCTTTTCAATTCCCAAGCTTAATTAAAGCGCAATATATATATATATATATATATATATATATATAAGTTATATATATTTGTTTTTCGAAGTAGCCACCATTTTTGTCTTCTTTTTTACAACATGTTTTCAAACTTTCTTCCTGATTCTGATCATCTCTTCACTGGCCTCTCTGGACAGTCAGTGGACAGTGGTTTTTCTCTTATCGATTTTGCGCTTTATACCTGGGGTGGGTTGCATAAGCGAGTTTTGCAGCGCTAAGTTTGCTTATCGTTAGGAATGCTCCCAACTCCACGGTAAATTCCAAAGACTTGGGAGCGTTCTTAACTCTGAGCAAACGTATCGCTGGAAAGATCGCTTCATGAGACCCGGCCTTGGGATCAAGGCTGATGCAAGGTCAAAATGTGTGTACTGGTCAGCTAAACTGTGTCATAACCCCCAAATTATGACATAACCCTAAACTGTGTCACAACCCCTAAACTGTGTCACAACCCCCACATTATGTCATAACCCTCAACTGTGTCACATCCCCCACACCATGTCATAACCCTCAACTGTGTCACATCCCCCACACTATGACATAACCCCAAACTGTGTCACAACCCCCACACTATGACATAACCCCAAACTGTGTCACAACCCCCACACTATGACATAACCCCAAACTGTGTCACAACCCCCACACTATGACATAACCCCAAACTGTGTCACAACCCCCACACTATGACATAACCCCAAACTGTGTCACAACCCCCACACTATGACATAACCCAAGCATTGTCAGGAAATCGAGCACTGATACAGGACACGTGTTGTGTGCAGTGTGCCTTTCACTGGATCTCCGTTCATCCGTTGGTATCATCTTCATCGTCATAATGGCTCATTTAGAAGACAGAGTACAAGTCTCCACTTGTTTTTCAAACGGACAAGAAACAAATATGTCACATTTGCATTCAAAATATTGAAAAAAAGGCACGAAATGTCTTAAAAAAAAAAAAAAAAAGATTTAAAATTTTTATACGCAAGTAAGTCTTGAAGGATTCATTGGACTTGATCGATATTTTCCATTTACTCAACTCAAACATCAGCTGTTATCTTCAGAACATACTTATCTGAAGACAGACAAATCAACAATTCAAGTCCTGCACAGAATAAAGTTCGCAATATATTAAACGACTCGAAACTACAGCAGCCTGTTAGTCTCAAAAGAAAGGTATATTATCAAACAATCAGAGCATAGGAATACACGGACTTGTACAGTGAAAAGACAGACAGCGTTAACACTCATGTTATAGATATAGAGTCAGAAAAAGACTTGAGATTAAAACAGAAATATTTAATATAATATATATCACGTCGAGAAAAAAAAGAAAGAAAGAAATAGATATTTCCGATACTCACGTTGAAAATTTAAGCACAATTAGCGCTTACTTTAATGAGGGGCACGGATGATCACAACCTACAGTTGAAAAACAAAACAAAACAAAGTATACAGAGAAAGAGAGAGACAGAGACATCGAGACAGATAGACAGACAGAGAGACAGAGAGGCAGAGAACTTAGTGGAGAATTTTAGGCCTGTCAATCTGAGATTGTGAGGCCAGAGCCTGCTATTTACCATTGTTATACATAGGCCTAGGGCCCAACACACACGCTTACATCAAAGACTGGCATAAGTTAACAGTTGGGTCTACAACAAAGTGAAAGCTATTGCGATGGGAAATCATTTACAGCTTAGTCTTTTGTGAAGGACTATGACTAGGAGGCAAAACTGTACTGGCTCTTAGTGCTGCAACCTTGGGGGCTAGTTGGCCTTTGGGAACCATCCCCAATGTCGACTGTACTAAAACCCTCTTGGCCGAGAGAATGGGGATGTAACTTGGGCAAGACACTCTCAACTTGCCCAGATAGTCGGGACAGCAGTTACCTCCTCTGCTGTTCTGATGATCATAGTCGAACACGACTGACTATCATACACAAAGGCCTACACATGCAGAACAGCCCAACGGAACACAGGCACACCAGGCAAACATTAAAGGTCTAACAATAGTGGGACATTCTGGAGAAGGCAACAAATGGTGTCAGTCTAAAGACATTCAAGCAGCTTGGCAGTCGCCAGCTCTGTCCGTAAATCAGTAGATCAGGAAACAAGCTAGCTAGTCAATCATTCATTCAGCCAGAGACACAGTGAAATGAATACAAAATACATACAAATGGATATGCATTAAAGTTCTCAATACGAAAGTTATGAACAAACTATCAAGTATTACACACTTCATTTGGAGGCGAATGTTGTGGATCACGTGTGAATGAAAATTGAGAGTCCGGCCTGCATATGTGTGTGTGTGTGTGTGTGTGTGTGTGTGTGTGTGTGTGTGTGTGTGTGTGTGTGTGTGTGTGTGTGTGTCTGTGTGTCTGTGTGTGTGTGTGTGCGTGTGTGTGTGTGTGTGTGTGTGTGTGTGTGTGTGTGTGTGTGTGTGTGTGTGCGAGCGCGCGCGCGTGCGTGCGTGCGTGTGCTTTAGATGTCTCCTGGCCGGGCCGGGTATTCGTGTGTTACAACCCCCCTCACCCCCCAAATTCCCCAACTGGTGTCTGTCTGTAGACCTACCTCAAGCTGATAAGCAGGACCATAATTTTTCACTCGCACAAAACTGTTCCAACTGGGCCAACAGCAAAGTGAGAGCTGTATTTCCAGTGGTTTCTCTGTTGCAATGGGAATTCATTTACAGCTTAGTCTTTTGTGAAGGGCTGCTGCTCTCAAACTTGGAGGCAAAATTGCACTGGCTCTTAGTGCTGCAGCCTTGGGGGTTAGTTGGCCTTTGGGGACCGTCCCAAACGCCGAACTGTCCTAAAACCCTCTTGGCCGAGAGAGTGGGGATGTAATTTGGGCAACACACTCTCTACTATAATCCAATTCTAGCCCAGATAGTTACCTCCAGCAGTTACCTCCTCTGCTGCTCTGATGGTCATAGTCGAACACGACTGACAACGGGCGCAATAGCCGAGTGGTTAAAGCGTTGGACTTTCAATCTAAAGGTCCTGGGTTCGAATCTCGGTGACGGCGCCTGGTGGGTAAAGGGTGGAGATGTTTCCGATCTCCCAGGTCAACATATGTGCAGACCTGCTAGTGCCTGAACCCACTTAGTATGTATACGCAAGCAGAAGATCAAATACGCACGTTAAAGATCCTGTAATCTATGTCAGCGTTCGGTGGGTTATGGAAACAAAAACATACCCAGCATGCATACCCCCGAAAGCGGAGTATGGCTGTGTTCATGGCGGGGTAAAAACGGTCATACACGTAAAAGCCCACTCGTGTACATACGAGTGAACGTGGGAGTTGCAGCCCACGAACGCAGAAGAAGAAGAACACGACTGACTATCGTACATACCTGATGCTGATAAGCAGGACCATTATTTTTCACTCGCACAAAACTGTCGTCGCTGCTGGTGACGGTGGCTAGCGTGTTGTTGGACATCATGGTGCAGTTGATGACAACGAAAGGGGTGACAACGACAACGACAACTGCGACGACGACGACGACGACAACGCTGGCGAGGCTGACAGGCAGGCGATGATGACCACGAGGACAGGAGCAATGAGGACGATGAGGACGTTAGCATGGCGGTGAACTACAGCGACGTGGGTGCTGGGGGTCTGGTCTGCAACAGTCAGAAGAATCACTGTCAGAATCAGAATCACAACAGCTTTGCTAACTCAATGAATAAGAGAAATTAAGTCAGAATCACAACAGCTTTGCTAACTCAATGAATAAGAGAAATTAAGTCAGAATCACA
>NC_134887.1:20544485-20554485 GCF_041734735.1 Babylonia areolata
GTGAATCAGACAAGAAGCCCCATCCCTTAATTATTTTATCAAGAATATTGCACCTGAACGTAAACCAAGACGCTTGAAAATGCGTTTTAATGCTGACAGTTTCTCAGAGCTGTTTTATTTTGGTGGTTTCTGATGCTGTTTTCTTCTGACCAGCATGTGGATAAAAGAAACACTTCAAATAAGATATCAGCACAGCTTTTTTTTTGCTTTTTGTTTTACCTGGTTTGTTTTGCCTTGTATTTTTGTTGTTTTCAAAGCGGATTCATGTTTTACGCATTAAGCGCTCTTGCAGGTGTGTTGAGGGTAAAAGTTTGGAGCAAAATATAAGCACAGACATCCACGCATGTTTGTTTTCATTCTGATAAAAGGTAACGGCTCTTCGTCGTGGTGGATGATAACTTTAATTTGTTATTGCTTCTTCCATTTGTGATTGATGTGTGTTATGAAGGATGCAGGCAAACATGCCGAGAGGGGGTGAAAAAATAAGGCAGATAGGAGTTTCCATTCGATCAATGCTTCATCAAGGGGAGCACGCTTGCTGGCGGTGAGTGCATGGAAGATATGTATATCAGATAAAGAGAGAGAGAGAGAAGAAAGAAGGAAAGAAAAAAAAAAGCAAACAAGCAAAAGACAAAGAAAGAAACAAGAAAATAGTGTTGAATGGCATGCTCTGTTCTCAACTCAAGATTCACTCTGCGCTGCGCCCATAAAGAGGGGACACACACACACACACACACGCACGCATACACGCACGCACACACACACACACACACACACACACACACACACGCACACACACACACGCACGCACACACACGCGCACACACTAAGAAAAAAATCATAAAAGAAATAATATTAAAAAAAACCCCACCTCATCCACCTTTTTTTTTTATAACACCAATACCATAAAACAATCATACAATGATAATTTTATTACTCATTCATAATGATGAGGATAATAACCATAATAATAATAATAATAATAATGGAGAAGGACAAGAACAAGAATGATAATTCTTGCTCTTACACCAGCAGCAGTTGTAGTAGTAGTTGTAGAAGTAGTAGTCATAGTCGTAGTCGTAGCAGTAGTATTATTATTGCTGTTCATGTTGCTGTTTTTGTTTTGTGTTATTGTTATTGTTGTTGTTATTGTTGCTACTGCTGGTGATAATGATGTGCAGCTGTTGCTTTGTTGTTATGTCATTACTGCTGCTGCTGCTGTTGCTGCCAATGTTGCTGATGCTGTTGTTTTGGTAACCGCTGCTTTAGCTACTGTGATGTTATATGATTCTGCTGCTGCAGTAATTTTCTTGTGATCTTTTTTTGTCTTTTGTTTTTTTTTGTCGTTTTTTTTTCTGCTGCTGTTGCTGCAACCCCCCCTCCCCTCTCTCTCTCTCCCCCCCCCCTCTCTCTCTCCCCGATCCCCCTTTCTCTCCACCTCCAATGTCCCAACTCTCTCTCTTCCCCCTGTACTACCCCCATTTCTTCCATTGTCTCTCTCCTGTCCAAGTTCAATTCTATTTCCCTACCACTCCTCACCCGAACCCCTATCACCCCCCTCCCCCACCCCGCCACCCAAACCAATTAATGCAAGCTACCGAAAAGTGACTGACCAGAGTGACATATAAAGGGCCATGATATCTGACGGAAGGACACATCGCGTATTGTTCTGGTCTCTCGCCCTCTCTCCCCTGAGTTGCCTTGGGTCAGAAACGGGACCGTGGCAGGTTGGTCAGGCGTTGGACTTCCGAGCCCATGGTAGTCTATGATACAAGTTCGAGCCCCTGTTCCGACATGTTGCTGTAGCTCTGGGAAAGCTGGCAGAATGGTTAAGACGCTCATCTGCCAGTGCAGAGAGGTCCGTGAGGGTCTGGGTTCGAATCCTGCTCTCGCTCTTTCTCTGAAGTCGTTGACTGGAAAATCAAACTGAGCGTCTGGTCATTCGGACGAGACGATAAAACCGAGGTCCCGTGTGCAGTCAGCACTTGGCGCACTGAACCAACAACCCAGGGCAACGGGAGCGTTCAAATTTCTGTAGAAAAATCCACTCTGATAGCTACACAAATATATAACCACGCACTCAAGGCCTGACTGAGCGTGTTGGGTCATGCTGCTGGTCAGGCATCTGCCTAGCAGTGTGGTGTAGCGTATATGGATTTATCCGAAAGCAGTGACACGTCCTTGAAAAACTGAAACTGAAACTTTGGGAAAGGCAATGTACAGTGTTTCCTCACTCGAAGAACACATGATTTCAGCTAAAAGGTTAAAGGCAGCGGAAAGATAGTACTGGACACCCCCGCCCCCCATCCCTCACCCCACCTCCCTCCCCCCCCTTTCCTGTACAGATCCCTTGACACAATCAGAAGGAATTGTTGTTTTACTCTTTGTCACAACAGATTTCTCTGTGTGAAATTCGGGCTGCTGTCCCCAGGGAGAGCGCGTCACTACGCTGAGAGCGTCACCTATTCATTTAGTATTTTCTCCTGCCTGCAATTTTTATTTGTTTTTCCTATCGAAGTGGATTTTTCTACAGGAACAACCCTTTTGTTGCTGTCGATTCTTTTACGTGCGCAAAGCGTATGCTGCAAACGGGACCTCGGTTAATCGTCTCAACCGAATGACTAGCGTCCAGACCACCACTCAAGGTCTAGTGGAGGGGGAGAAAATACCGGTGTGATTCGAACCATTGACCTCAGATTCTCTCGCTTCCTAAGCGGACGCGTTACCACCAGGCCATCACTGTACGACGAATTCAGTGCCCCCATAGCCGCAAAATGCTACGGGGTCTTTCACTCATGTTTAAACAACAAGCAGAAATAGCAGTTGGGGTTCACAGTGTGTAGAAATGGTGTGGTTGTTTGTGTGTCTCTCCGATCCTCTGTCAGCCAGTCTGTCTGTCTCTCTGTGTGTATGTGTCTCTTCCTCTGTCCGTCTCTCTGTCCGTCTCTCTCTCTGTTTGTCTCTCTCTCTCTGTCTCTGTCTCTCTCTCTTTTTGTCTCTCTCTCTGTGTTTGTCTCTCAGTCTGC
The DNA here is from genome assembly GCF_041734735.1 of Babylonia areolata. Classification (NCBI taxonomy): domain Eukaryota; kingdom Metazoa; phylum Mollusca; class Gastropoda; order Neogastropoda; family Buccinidae; genus Babylonia; species Babylonia areolata. The sequence goes on from NC_134887.1 coordinate 20,547,512, forward strand.
CTCTGCCTGCCTGCCTGCCTGTCTGTCTGTCTGCCTCTCTTTGAGTGTGTCTCTCTGACTGAATGTGCTAATTCTTTTACAGCATTAATAATCAACAACAACAAACAAAGCAAATAAAAACAACAACAAACGAATTAAAAAAAAAAGCAAACAAAAAAAGCCACCAATCATTCATTCACTCAATTCATTTTCTACCCCACCCCCCTCTCTCTCTCTCTCTCTCTCTCTCTCTCTCCTTCATCCAGCGTCTCAGTTTCTATATCTTTCTTTTCATTGCCTTCATTTTTAGCTAATTCCCCCGATGATTCATTCATTCGTTCATTAAGCCGTTAACTCGCTCATATTGAAAACAAATACATTTTCATTATTCAATCTCTGAAAGCAAAAAGGAAGGAAGGAAGGAAGGAAGAAAGAAAGAAAGAAATGACGCTGGAAATACGCAAACACAACAATAGCATTCACATCAAAATGGGAATCAGACTCTGAAATGGAAGGAAGATCAGAAGGAGAAGCTCACCAGTTCCTTTATCAATCTTTCTGTGGTTTCTGATTGCATTTTCCTTTCAAACATTTACATAGATATTTATTACTTAGATGAAATAGAAGAGGGAGATGCAAGATAGAGAAAGAGAGATAGATGGGCGAGAGAGAAGACAGACAGGCAGACAGACAGACAGACAGAGAAAAAGTTCGGGATGAGACAACTTGTTACTGAACAGAGTTCTTGGTTCCGTCCTGCTTGCAAGCCTCTTTTGTTTTTGCTGTTTTGATTGATTTTTTTCTCTTCTTCTTCTTCTTTTCTAGAGCTTATTGACATTCCATACAGGACCCATTTTAACGATTAAAAAAGATCTCTTGTGTATGTTTGTTTGCTTTATCTCTTAAAGCAGAGAGATTCGTTTGTTTATTTTTTAATTTATAGTCTGTTCATCTAAGTAGATGATATTAGACTGAAAAAAAGCACAGAGAGACAGATACAGAAAACTATAGAGACACACACACACACAGAGACAAGGTGACAGAGACAGAAATGGAGACATGAAGAGGAGGAGCTGAAAGGAAAATGAACGTGATCATTCATTACATTTACTAAGCTAAATTTACCCCCACATTGAAAACAACAACAGCGCAGTCATGTCTTGTCGAACAGCATCAGAAACTGGCGACAGTGGCAACCTTGACCCCATAGGAAAAGGTTGAAAGGACGAGAGTGACAACCTTGACCCCATAGGAAAAAGTTTAAACGACGACAGTGACAACGTTGACCCCATAGAGAAAGGTTGAAAGGACGACAGTGACAACGTTGACCACATAGATAAAGGTTGAAACGACGACAGTGACAACGTTGACCACATAGATAAAGGTTGAAAGGACGACAGTGACAACATTGACCACATAGATAAAGGTTGAAACGACGACAGTGACATCATTGACCCCATAGAGAAAGGTTGAAACGACGACAGTGACAACGTTGACCACATAGAGAAAGGTTGAAACGACGACAGTGACAACATTGACCACAAAGAGAAAGGGTGAAACGACGACAGTGACAACGTTGACCACATAGATAAAGGTTGAAACGACGACAGTGACAAAGTTGACCACATAGATAAAGGTTGAAACGACGACAGTGACAACGTTGACCACATAGATAAAGGTTGAAACGACGACAGTGACATCATTGACCCCATAGAGAAAGGTTGAAACGACGACAGAGACAACGTTGACCCCATAGGAAAAGGTTGAAAGGACGGGAGAGACAACGTTGACCACATAGATAAAGGTTGAAACGACGACAGTGACATCATTGACCCCATAGAGAAAGGTTGAAACGACGACAGTGACAACGTTGACCCCATAGGAAAAGGTTGAAAGGACGGGAGTGGCAACGTTGACCCCATAGGAAAAGGTTGAAAGGACGAGAGAGACAACGTTGACCACATAGAGAACGGTTGAAACGACGACAGTGACAACGTTGACCACAAAGGATGAGGTTGAAACGACGAGAGTGACAACGTTGACCCCATAGGAAAAGGTTGAAACGACGACAGTGACAACGTTGACCCCATAGAGAAAGGTTGAAACGACGACAGTGACAATGTTGACCCCACAGGGGAAAGGTTGAAACGACGACAGTGACAACGTTGACCCCACAGAGAAAGGTTGAAAGGACGACAGTGACAACGTTGACCACATAGATAAAGGTTGAAACGACGACAGTGACAACGTTGACCCCATAGAGAAAGGTTGAAAGGACGAGAGAGACAACGTTGACCCCATAGAGAAAGGTTGAAACGACGACAGTGACAACGTTGACCACATAGAGAAAGGTTGAAACGACGACAGTGACAACGTTGACCCCATAGAGAAAGGTTGAAACGACGACAGTGACAACGTTGACCACATAGAGAAAGGTTGAAACGACGACAGTGACAACGTTGACCACATAGATAAAGGTTGAAACGACGACAGTGACAACGTTGACCCCATAGAGAAAGGTTGAAACGACGACAGTGACAACGTTGACCACATAGAGAAAGGTTGAAACGACGACAGTGACAACATTGACCCCATAGGAAAAGGTTGAAAGGACGGGAGTGGCAACCTTGACCCAATAGGAAAAGGTTGAAAGGACGAGAGTGACAACATTGACCCCATAGAGAACGGTTGAAACGACGACAGTGACAACGTTGACCACAAAGGATGAGGTTGAAACGACGAGAGAGACAACGTTGACCCAATAGGAAAAGGTTGAAAGGACGAGAGTGACAACATTGACCCCATAGGAAAAGATTGAAAGGACGAGAGAGACAACGTTGACCACATAGAGAACGGTTGAAACGACGACAGTGACAACGTTGACCACAAAGGATGAGGTTGAAACGACGAGAGTGACAACGTTGACCCCATAGGAAAAGGTTGAAAGGACGAGAGTGACAACATTGACCCCATAGGAAAAGGTTGAAAGGACGAGAGAGACAACGTTGACCCCATAGGAAAAGGTTGAAAGGACGACAGTGACAACGTTGACCCCATAGAGAAAGGTTGAAACGACGACAGTGACAATGTTGACCCCATAGATAAAGGTTTAAACGACGACAGTGACAACGTTGACCCCATAGATAAAGGTTGAAACGACGACAGTGACAACGTTGACTCCATAGAGAAAGGTTGAAACGACGACAGTGACAACGTTGACCCCATAGAGAAAGGTTGAAACGACGACAGTGACAACGTTGACTCCATACATAAAGGTTGAAACGACGACAGTGACAACGTTGACCACATAGAGAAAGGTTGAAACGACGACAGTGACATCATTGACCCCATAGAGAAAGGTTGAAACGACGACAGTGACAACGTTGACCACATAGATAAAGGTTGAAACGACGACAGTGACAACGTTGACTCCATACATAAAGGTTGAAACGACGACAGTGACAACGTTGACCACAAAGGATGAGGTTGAAACGACGACAGTGACAATGTTGACCCCACAGAGAAAGGTTCAAACGACGACAGTGACAACGTTGACCACATAGATAAAGGTTGAAACGACGACAGTGACAACGTTGACCACATAGATAAAGGTTGAAACGACGACAGTGACAACGTTGACCACATAGATAAAGGTTGAAACGACGACAGTGACATCATTGACCCCATAGAGAAAGGTTGAAACGACGAGAGTGACAACGTTGACCCCATAGGAAAAGGTTGAAAGGACGGGAGTGGCAACGTTGACCACATAGATAAAGGTTGAAACGACGACAGTGACATCATTGACCCCATAGAGAACGGTTGAAACGACGAGACAACGTTGACCCCATAGGAAAAGGTTGAAAGGACGAGAGAGACAACGTTGACCCCATAGGAAAAGGTTGAAAGGACGAGAGAGACAACGTTGACCCCATGGAGAAAGGTTGAAACGACAACAGTGACAACGTTGACCCCATAGAGAAAGGTTGAAACGACGACAGTGACAACGTTGACCCCATAGGAAAAGGTTGAAAGGACGGGAGTGGCAACGTTGACCACATAGATAAAGGTTGAAAGGACGACAGTGACAACGTTGACTCCATAGAGAAAGGTTGAAACGACGACAGTGACAATGTTGACCCCACAGAGAAAGGTTGAAACGACGACAGTGACAACGTTGACCCCACAGAGAAAGGTTGAAAGGACGACAGTGACAACGTTGACCCCACAGGGGAAAGGTTGAAACGACGAGAGAAACAAAGCTGACCCCATAGGAAAAGGTTGAAATAAAGACAGTGACATCACTTTATTTATTTTATTTTATTTTTTAATTTTTTGTCCCATGCATTGAAGGTTATATTTCTCAAATGAGAAACAACATCATCATCATCATCATTACCAGAATTTTGCACACCAAACTGCAGGGTACTACAGCGGCAACTCATTTGCAAGAGTATTTCCATTTCATAACATATAAAGAAGATAAGATAGGGGACAACATTGAAACCAAAGGGAAAGGTTGGATTGACGAGAGGAAGAGGGGTCGGGGGCGGGGGGAGGGGGGGGACGTGACATGATGATGGAGGTCAGCATGGAGAGGGGAGGGGGGGGGACGTGACATGATGATGGAGGTCAGCATGGAGAGGGGAGGGGTGGGGGGACGTGACATGATGATGGAGGTCAGCATGGTTGGAGGGAGAGGGGAGGGGTGGGGGGACGTGACATGATGATGGAGGTCAGCATGGTTGGAGGGAGAGGGGAGGGTTGGGGGGACGTGACATGACGATGGAGGTCAGCATGGAGAGGGGAGGGGTGGGGGCACGTGACATGACGATGGAGGTCAGCATGGTTGGAGGGAGAGGGGAGGGGTGGGGGCACGTGACATGACGATGGAGGTCAGCATGGTTGGAGGGAGAGGGGAGGGGTGGGGGCACGTGACATGATGATGGAGGTCAGCATGGTTGGAGGGAGAGGTGGGGGGGACGTGACATGACGATGGAGGTCAGCATGGAGAGGGGAGGGGTGGGGGGACGTGACATGACGATGGAGGTCAGCATGGAGAGGGGAGGGAGAGGGGGGACGTGACATGATGATGGAGGTCAGCAGGGAGAGGGGAGGGGTGGAGGGACGTGACATGACGATGGAGGTCAGCATGGAGAGGGGAGGGGTGGGGGGGGGGACGTGACATGATGATGGAGGTCAGCAGGGAGAGGGGAGGGGGGGGGGACGTGACATGACGATGGAGGTCAGCAGGGAGAGGGGAGGGGGGGGGGACGTGACATGACGATGGAGGTCAGCATGGAGAGGGGGAGGGGGGACGTGACATGACGATGGAGGTCAGCATGGAGAGGGGGGGGGGGGGGGGGGGGGGACGTGACATGACGATGGAGGTCAGCATGGAGAGGGGTGGGATGGGGGGACGTGACATGACGATGGAGGTCAGCATGGAGAGGGGGAGGGGGGGGACGTGACATGATGATGGAGGTCAGCATGGAGAGGGGGAGGGGGGACGTGACATGACGATGGAGGTCAGCATGGTTGGAGGGAGAGGGGGGGGACGTGACATGATGATGGAGGTCAGCATGAGAGGGGGAGGGGTGGGGGGACGTGACATGATGATGGAGGTCAGCATGGTTGGAGGGAGAGGGGGGGGACGTGACATGATGATGGAGGTCAGCATGGTTAGAGGAAGAGGGGAGGGGTGGGGGGACGTGACATGATGATGGAGGTCAGCATGGAGAGGGGAGGGGGGGGACGTGACATGATGATGGAGGTCAGAAGCGTTGAAGGAAGAGGGGTGGGGCAGGGGGAGGGGGGCGGGCATTCTGAAAGGCAGGGAGAGCAAATGGATTACTGGCTCTTTCAGTCCTTAGGGTAGTCAGTAACTAGGACTTGGGGACTGAGAGGCAGCAAAAGAAACAGAAAGAATAAAAATGGGAGAGAAAGGCAGAAAAAGAATGGTGAGAGGAATACACACACACACACACACACACACACACACATATAATATATATATATATATATAGAGAGAGAGAGAGAGACAGAGACAGAGACAGAGACAGAGACAGAGAGACAGAGAGCGACAGGAAGTCAGACAGAGACGGACACACACACACACACACACACACACAGAGAGAGAGAGAGAGAGAGAGAGAGAGAGAGAGAGGAGAAGAGAAGAACGACAACAACAAAAAACCTGACAGAGACAGAAGAAGTAGGAATTAGCACAGAAACAAGAGGACTAAGAAGAGAAGAACCGTCATCATGTTTACCGATTTTCTCTGACCGCCCCCTCCCCCCACCCCCCCAGCCCCCCTAGCCCCCGCACTACCCTCCACCCGCCACCCCCCACCCAACCCACACACGCCCCCCACCAGCACCCTTCCCTCAAGTCCCCACATCCCGTCCTGAAATCAGTGGAAAAAATACATGTCGTATGGAGCAGAAACCACCACCCACGCAATGGAATGACAAGAGGGACAACGTTTAACCCCCCCAAAAAAGAACTGGCCAGAACGGAGCGAGGCTGAATAGGAATGGGGGGTGGGGGCCAGGGGAAAGGGGGGGGGGGGCGGAGGAAGTGAGAGGATGGAGGTGGAGACAGGGAGAAGGAGGGGGGAGGGTGTGGGGGGGTGGGTGGGTTGAGAGAGGTGCAGTGGATGAGGTGGTGTCTGTTCCGACAGATTTGGGAGGGAAAGCGGTGATTCGATTTTCACCCTCTTTGGCATATCCGGTAGATGTCAATAATCTATGATTTTAAGAAACTGACATGCAGCAGCAACAAGAAGAAACAGAAACAGAAATAAACAGGAGGAAGAAGAAAACGGAGGGAGTGGGTGGGTTTGGGTGTTTGAAAGTGGTGGTGAGGAGGGGGGTGGGGGGGGGGGGGGGGGGGGCAGAGAAGAGAATGAAGAGAAGAAGGATGAAGAAAGAAGGATGAAGAGGTGGATGGATATGAAGGAGCGGGATGAGGTGTAAAGAAGATGAAGAGGAAG
>NC_134887.1:20566985-20569485 GCF_041734735.1 Babylonia areolata
ATAATTATGTATTTCCATCCAGCAGCGATGGTTTTAGTTCGGGGTTGGTATTGTAGATGGTGGGTCTACAAACAGCCTTGTAATAATAATTATGTATGTCCATCCAGCAGCGATGGTTTTAGTTCGGAGTTGGTATTGTAGATGGTGGGTCTACAAACAGCCTTGTAATAATAATTATGTATGTCCATCCAGCAGCGATGGTTTTAGTTCGGGGTTGTATTGTAGATGGTAGGTCTACCAGCCTTGTAATAACAATTACGTATGTCCATCCAGCAGCGATGGTTTTAGTTCGGAGTTGGTATTGTAGATGGTGGGTCTACAAACAGCCTTGTAATAACAATTACGTATGTCCAACCAGCAGCGATGGTTTTAGTTCGGAGTTGGTATTGTAGATGGTGGGTCTACAAACAGCTTTGTAATAATTATGTAGTTCCATCCAGCAGCGATGGTTTTAGTTCGGAGTTGGTATTGTAGATGGTGGGTCTACAAACAGCCTTGTAATAATAATTATGTATGTCCACCCAGCAGCGATGGTTTTAGTTCGGGGTTGTATTGTAGATGGTGGGTCTACCAGCCTTGTAATCATAATAATAATTATGTATTTCCACCCAGCAGTGGTGTTTTAGTTCCGGGTTGGTTTTGATTTCAACGTTACTTATTAGGAAGGGTTGATGGACAGGGGGTCTGAGGGGGGGAACGAGGAGGGTGGGGGAGGGCAGATGGGGGTGAAGAGGAGAAGGGTGAAATCAGGGAGAGAGGGGGAGGGAAAAAGAGAGAGAGGAGGAAGAGAGAGGAAAAGGACAAGAGAGAGGGGGGGGGAGGAGGAGTAGGGAGAGGCAGAGAAAGGAGGAGGAGGGAGGGAGGGAGGGAGGGAGGGAAGGACAGAGAGATGGGGGGAAATGGAAAGTGAGAAAGACAGAAAGAGAAAGGAAGAGGGAGAAAGAGAGTGCGATAGAGAGAGAGAGAGGCACAAAGACAGAGATAGGTAGTTTGAGTCTGAAACACAAAACTCTCTCTCTCTCCCTCCTTCCCCCCATCCCCACCAAGGCAGTTATCTACATGATTATCTATCACTATCGTTGACAACCAGTCTCTCTCTCTCTCTCTCTCTCTCTCTCTATATATATATATATATATATCCATCACACACACACACACACACACACACACACACACACACACACACACACACACACACACACACACACACACACACGAGCACATCCACGAGAAAAGAAACCAACCAAAAAAAAACCCACAAAAAACAAAAAAACCATTTAGCTTTTCTCCAGCTTTTCTTCCACCACCCCACCTCTCCCTCCGTCAACAACCTACCACCCACCCACCCACCCACCCACCTACCCCTCACACACACACACACACACACACACACACACACACACACACACACACACACACACACACACACCAAAAAAACAACAACAAACAAACAAAAAAACAACCACTCACACTCCCATCCCCTCTCTCTGACACCTCAACGATGAGCTCAAGGGGTCTAATTTGTCAACATAACTAATTTACCTGCGGCGCTTGATGAAAGTCAGGTTGCCAAGCTGTCTGTGAAAGTCATTAGCGAGCATCAGTGGGAATGAGAGTGGCGGAGGGGAAAGCACAACGATGCTTGTGCAATGATCCTCGTCACGCCTGCCGCCCTCGCTCGCTCCATGATCAGGAATCCGCTGGATGAGTGAAGATGCTAAGCGGTTTTTAAAGAAGCTGTATGTCTTTTGTGTGTGTGTGTGTGTGTGTGTGTGTGTGTGTGTGTGTGTGTGTGTGTGTGTGTGTGTGTGTGTGTGTGTGTGGTTGTATGTGTGTGTGTGTGTGTGTGTGTGTGTTGAGGGGGTTGGGGGCTGGGGAAGGGGGCGGTATGTATGTGAGGTTGTTTTTTTGTTTGTTTGTTTGTTTTTTTTTGGGGGGGTTTGGTGGTGGGGGAGGGGCGGAGTAGCACCAGATATATTTTTCAAAGAATTACAAAACTATACTCGCTATATATGTTGATGGTAAGCTGTTTTTAAAGGAGTTATAATTATGTCTGGAGGATTTATGGTTTGTTTTTCTTGTTTTTGTTGTGACTGTTGTTGTTTTAAACCTCGAGATAATTTGCTTTAAGACTATTCGTACAAACTACATTCGCAACATAAACGGTTATTGGAGAGAGAGAGAGAGAGAGAGAGAGAGAGAGAGGGAGAGAGAGAGAGAGGGAGGGAGGGGAGGAAGAGATAGAGCGGTGGAAGAGTGGGAGGAGTACTAGAGGAGGGAGAGAGCAAGAGAGTGGGTAAAAGAGAGAGCACAGAGAGGGATGGACGGACACAGAAACAGACAGAAGATGGAGAGAGAGAGAGAGAGAGAGAGAGAGAGAGAGAGAGAGAGAGAGAGACAGAGGCAGAACGAGAGGGGGGTAGGGGAATAGACAGAAACAGAGGGAGAGACAGAGAGAACGAACGGACGAACCAATAAACGAAAGACCAAAAATCCTTAT
>NC_134887.1:20576985-20579485 GCF_041734735.1 Babylonia areolata
CTGATAGCTGTAAAGACCAACGTTCTTTGTATTCATTTACCAGTCTGTTTTTTAATGTGCTTAGAAATTCTTTTTCATTTCCCACCCCCTGATTCTCCCAAACCTCCTGAAATCCATATTTATGTAACAAGAAACAAACAGATGTGGCCCATGTATTCCGATTCTGCTGATGGATAAATAGTAACATTTTATATGCTTTCAGTGGTAACCGATGTTCTGGCATTTTGACAATTCTTAGCCAGTACTTGATGCACCTCAAGTATATATTAATATACAAGGGAAATCTGCCCAGTTCACCATAAACCATTGCATTTGGTGTTCTAACACTCACATTCAAGAACCGTTTTAGCGCAAATGTATGCACTTTCTCTTTAAGAGAGAGAGAGAGAGAGAGAGAGAGAGAGAGAGGAGATACAGACAGTCAGACAGACAGACAGAGACAGAGAGAGACAAAGAGACAGACAGAACTCGGAAGTGGTTTCATGGGCATCAGCACTGTCCACAGTGCACAAAAGGGGAATGGAGACAGGCCGGGATCGGAACTCAGTATGAATGTCCTCGGTATACCCGTCTGCCACCAAAACACGGCACACACCTGTCTCTTCCTATACACTACAAAAACCACCATTATTTGACGATATGCAACTCAAGTGTCAAAACTGTTTGTAGATATATATATATATGATGATAATGATATGGATACTTCTATAGCGCCTATCCTCGGTCGGAGACCAGGCTATTAGCGCTTAACAAACTCGGGGTCATTTACACAACAGGCTGCCTACCTGGGTAGAGCCGACTGACGGCTGCCACTGGGCGATCATCATTCGTTTCCTGTGTCATTCAATCAGATTTCAGGAACGCACACATACACACTAAACACAGACATGCAACAAGATAGTACTGGGAAGAAAAAATATTATTGTGTAGTTACGAAATTGTAGTTCCAACAAAATACATGGAATGTCACAGTATGAGTGTTGACCCATTACGTTGACATGTTCTTTCTCCTGTTAAAGGGATGAAAAATAAATCCAGACAGATTATGGATGTGGTAGCTATTTGCTGCTCTGCAAAGTTCAGAGAATGGTATTTTGGCATAACAATTCAAACTGAGTGAGCTGAACTGAATTGAACTGAACTATTTAAAAACTTCAATCTGAGATCTGCGTACACATCACACTTTGTTTTCAATTGTCGTAATGCAAAATGGACCGGCATTTCTTGTCTTTATTACCATCCCTGTATCTGTGCACATTGTTATTGATAAGTAGAACATTTATTAATTGTGTTATTGCAGCTCGGAAACAGTACTTATCTATGTCATTGCTATACTGTTCTTTTTTTCAAATATGACTTTGAACGATCTATAATTTGACGGGCGCCATAGCCGAATGGTTAAAGCGTTGAACTTTCGATCTGAGGGTCCCGGGTTCGAATCACGGTGACGGCGCCTGGTGGGTAAAGGGTGGAGATTTTTACGATCTCCCAGGTCAACATATGTGCAGACCTGCCAGTGCCTGAACCCCCTTCGTGTGTATACGCAAGCATAGATCAAATACGCACGTTAAAGATCCTGTAATCCATGTCAGCGTTCGGTGGGTTATGGAAACAAGAACATACCCGGCATGCACACCCCCGAAAGCGGAGTATGGCTGCCTACATGGCGGGGTAAAAACGGTCATACACGTAAAAAGCCCACTCGCGTATATACGAGTGAACGTGGGAGTTGAAGCCCACGAACGCAGAAGAAGAAGAAGAAGATCTATAATTTTCGTATCTCTTGTCTCTTGAGACAGCAAATCATTCTTGAATAATTACACCTGTCGATTTTTGTTTTGAATTCACACAGAAAGGCATTTACGTTACTAACACCTTGTTGTAACCATACAATATCATAGCAAGCTCACTCCCACTCTCTCTCTTTCTCCCTCTCTATCAGTGTGTGTGTGTGTGTGTGTGTGTGTGTGTGTGTGTGTGTGTGTGTGTGATGATGATGATGATGACGATGATGATGATACGGATACTTATATTGCATATATCCCCCCCCCCCTCTCGATCTCTCTCTTAAAGTCTCTGTCTCACCCTATACCCGTCCTCCTCCCCCCCTCCCACCCCGACCCCCCTCTCAATCTCCCTTCCCCTCTCAACCCCACTCACTCTCTCTCTTTTCTTCTCCCCCGCACCCCCCCTCTTTTTCACCCTCTTTCTCTCTTTCTCTCTCTCTTTTTCTCTCTCCCGCTCAGCCCCCGTTCTCCCTGTCCCTCCCCCACTCTCTCTACCAGAGAACAGGATCCCCGAGAAATTATATTAAATTAAAAAAAAAAAAAAGAGGGAGAAATGAGAAAGCAGCCAAACGAAAGACTCCCATGAGACCAGCGGTACTGTTCATGGCCAATGCCAAGTGGGATTACGGTGCCTCGTGCTGTGAAACCTCCCCCAGCTCCTACACACTCACACATCACCACGATTAAATCAGGTCTCTGCGACTACAGTGCTC
>NC_134887.1:20594485-20596985 GCF_041734735.1 Babylonia areolata
ATTTCTCTGTCCGCCTCTCTCTCTGTTTCTCTGTTTTTATGTCTGTATCTGTCTGTCTGTCTATCTCTGTCTCTCCGTCCCTTTCCACCTCTCTCTCTCTGTGTCTCCCCTCACCCCCACCTCTCTCATTCTTGGAGGGTTTCGTGACTGTGTGCTGTGAAGAGGGGTGATGTATTTGCTTCTCTGTAACTGTATTCGATTTTCTGTCCACCACCACCACCGCCCCCCCCCCACCCTCTCCCCCCCCCCCCCTCCATTCCCCCTCCCCCCTTGGCTCTGTGTTTCTCACTGTCTGGCTGGCTGTTCGTCTGTTTGTCTCTCTCTCTGTATCTAGCTATCTATGACTCTCTCTCTCACCGTGTGTGTGTGTGTGTGTGTGTGTGTGTGTGTGTGTGTGTGTGTGTGTGTGTGTGAGTCTACCTCTTGCGTTCTCTCTCGGTCTCTCTCAATCACACACACACTCTCTGTCTCTCTCTCTCTCTCTGTCTCTCTTTCTCTCTCTCTCTGTCTCTCTTTCTCTCTCTCTGACTCTCTGTCTCTCTCTCTCACTCTCTCTGTTTCTCTGTCTCTGTGCCCCTCTCTGGTACTTTGTCTTTCTGCCTCTCTCTCTCTCAGTCTCTGCCTCACACACACACACACACACACACACACACACACACACACACACACACACACACAACACACACACACACACACACACACACACACACACACACACACACACAAACACACACACACACACACACACACACACACACACACACACACACACACACACACACACACACACACAAGGGAAAGTTTTCCTGACGAAGACTATAAATTTTGAACCGAAACTGGAAGTGGACCTGGCGTCAGTGTGACAGCTAATAAATATTCAAATCTCTTCTTCAACACGCAATTCCAAAACACTCACAATAACTCCATAATCGTCACCTGACTTCTAGCGTGACGTTTCTCTATCAATCTGAAATGAATTCTTTTGTGAGTTTTCTGGCTTTGTTTGTTTGCATTTAGATGTTTTGCTTTGTTTGTTTGTGTGTTTGTTTGTGTGTTTGTGTTCTTTGCTTTGTTTGATTGTTCATCGCACGCAGCTTGGCGTTTATATTTAATATCAGTTCAGATTTATTTTACTATTTATTACATTGATGCTGTCGGCAGATTAGAAATGTTTCGAATTTCCACTTATACACATTACAATCTTCTCTCTCTCTCTCTCTCTCTCTCTCTCTCTCTCTCTGTGTGTGTGTGTGTGTGTGTGTGTGTGTGTGTGTGTGTGTGTGTGTGTGTGTGTGTGTGTGTGTGTACAGGAAGACACAGGAAGATATGTGTATGAATCTGTCAGTAGTGAGATTTACTTTTCATGACAAAAGTGAAGTTTTAATGCATCTTTAATTAAAACAGTCATTTAGTACATCCCCTCAAGCAATGTCCTCCATAACTGAACGCATGCATCATTATTTTGAGACCTCATGTGACATTTCGGCAAAAAGACAATCCTTACGATGGAATGTTTGTGAAAACCAAACACAATCATAACCATTGCTGATTAGAATACTACTGATGGAGTTTTGTCACTTTCAGGTCAGATCTGTATCTGAAAATAATCTGTATAAAACAGAGATGTGATTTATAAAATAGTTTATCAGTCGTATCGTCAATCAATCTGGGTCAAAAACGTACCATTCTACATTTAATTATGAAGAATTGAAATAGGAAATAGTCCTTTTTGACTCAAGTAACACATTTTGCATTGTGTTTAGATGTAAATAGAAAAAGTGTTTTCACAAACTCTGTTTGTACGTTTTTTTCTATCACATCAAGATTTTTATATCCCCCATATTTCTCACCAATACAGCAAAATGGGATAAACACTTTTTATACTGTCAAAAACAATGTGTAAGTAACCTTATTCTTTTGTTTGTTTGTCTGTGGTGATTTTTTGTGCTGATGTTTTTTTTAGGGGATGTTTTTGTTGTTGTTGTCTTTCAAATTGTAATAAAGAAAATATAACTGTTTTATGAATGTGGTCATTATGCCTTCTCTTTCGCTTGAAAGAATGTATCAGTCCTACTGGACTCTATTCAAAGGTGCGTGAATGACTTGAAATATCTTTTTCTGTTATCAACTTGTAGTGAGCGTCTAACCCCGAACCCAGTCAGACAACTCTCACCGTAATTGAAAACCTTCGCTATGACACATTCCGGACTGACTTGTTTCTCTCTCTCTCTCTCTCTCTCTCTCTCTCTCACACACACACACACACACACACACACACACACAAAACACACACACTCTCTCTCTTACACAAAACTCTCTCTCTCTCTTACACAAAACACACACACACTCTCTCTCTCTTACACAAAACACACACACACACACACACTCTCTCTCTCTCTCTCTTACACAAAACACACACACTCTCTTACACAAAACTCTCTCTCTCTCTTACACAAAACGCACACACACATTCTCTCTCTCTCTCTCTCTCTCTCTCTCT
>NC_134887.1:20609485-20611985 GCF_041734735.1 Babylonia areolata
AACAAACAGGGACAGAGAGAGGTGCAGGATGCAGAGAGAGAGACAGAGATAGAGATAGAGACAGAGAGATAGGCAGAGAGAAAGAGAGACAGAGACAGAGATAGAGAGAGAGACACACAGAGAGAGACACAGAGAGAGAAAGAGAGACAGAGAGAAACAGAGAGAAAGAGAGAGAGAGACAGAGAGAGAGGGAGGCAGGGAGGGGAGAGAGAGAGAGAGAGATAAAGACAGACAGACAGACAGAGAGAGACAGACAGACAGGCAGAGGCAGAGAGACAGAGAGACAGGAACAGACTGAGATAGAGATAGAACAGAACAGAACAGAACATGTCTTTATTACCAAGAGTACCGGGGTCACAAGGAATATTTGGGGGGGGGGGGGGGGGGGGGGGGGATGGGACATAACAAGGTAGAACATAAATCGAAAATCATACACAAACACAGATACAATAGAAATTAGGATACATACAAGTGCATATCAATATAAAAATTTGTGCATACTCACACATGCACACACTGCACACACACACACACACACACACACACACACACACACACACACACACACACACACACACACACACACACACGTTTGAACAGAAGCTGCATATTACATGTGGATGGGGCTGATGACTAGATCTTCAGGTAGATGGTTGTTGATTGCACAATTCTGTTCATCATACTGGAGGTGTTCGAGAGACGGGGAAGAAAGCTATTGGCGAAGCGATTGGTTTTCGTCCTTATACTTCTGTACCGTCGACCAGAGGGGAGCATCTCGAAAATCCCCAAGCTGGATGTGATTCGTCCTGGCTGATTGATTTGGCTTTTGGGGGTAGCCGCTTATAATATATGTCTTCTGGAGAAGGTAGATCAGCCCCCGGTAATCTTGGTGGCAGTTTTTACGATTCTGTTAAGGGCTGCAACTTCTGACTTGGAAATGTTTCCGTACCAAACAGTAATAGCGAAGGTTAACACACTTTCAATGACTGCTCGAAAGAAATCAACCATGATTTCTTTTTTAATTCCTAACTTTTTTGAGGCGCCGAAGAAAGTACAGGCGCTGTTGTGCTTTCTTAACCATTTTTTTCCGTATTTTTCTCCCATTTCAAAGAGAGGCACAGACTGACAGACAAAGAAACAAACAGGTATAGAGAGAAGTGCAGGATACAGAGAGAGAGAGGGAGAGAGAGAGAGAGAGAGAGAGAGAGAGAGAGAAGCAAAACAGAACTTTCCTACTTGATCGATCCACGGCAGACAACGTGCAAAACACGGCTTTTCAATCAAAGAGAGAGGAAAAGAAAAGAAAAAGTGGCTCAGAGAAACAGACGGTTTGTCCCTCAGGGGATGGAGGGAAGAGAGAGAGTGAATGAGAGAGAGAGAGGGAGGTGTGGAAAGAGAAAAAAGAGGGGGTATTATATTGGACATTTGGGAATAGAATGGGTGGTGGATTTGTGGGTGGGTGGTGTGTGTGTGTGTGTGTGGATGTGTGTGGTTAGCTGTGCCCTGTAGAAGGAAGGAGGGAAGGAAGGAGGGAAGGAGAGAGGACCAAGAAAGAAATAAGTACAGGAAGAATAGCAGGTCTTGTTATTTACCACTTGACGCCGAACTGGCGAGTTGTTTTGCTGTGTTCTTCCTTTTCTCTCCCTTCTTTCTTCTTCTTCTTCTTCACACACACACACACACACACACACACACACACACACACACACACACACACACACACACACACACACACACACACACACACACACACACACACACACACACACACACACACACACATACACACACACACACACACACACACACACACACACACACACACACAACCACGCACACACACACACACACACACACACACACACACACACACACACACGCACACACACACACACAAACCACGCACACACACACACAGTCGTTCTGACAGCCGAGAAGGTTTGTATTGTTTCCACGCTGAATGTCCAGCCAGTACAAGTACAGAAAGCACCTTGCATGGCCGCAACAAGGGGAGAGCCAAGAACCATTTTTACTTTGAGTGCACGGTATTAATGTTGGAAGTTTATTGAATAAGGTTTTGTGCCTTGAAGATAATATGATACTATTTTATTTCAGTACGACTGCATGTCTTAAGTGTCATGTGGTACTGATCTTCTCTCAGATATTTTATATCTATAGGGTTGTGTGGTATCATTTACGAATCACATTCTATGTATAAAAAAAACAAAAAAACTACTACTACTACTACTACTACTACTACTACTAATAATAATAATAATAATAATGATAATCAAAAAAGGGGTGTACGTTTTTGTTGTTTTTCACCAATAAGATTTTAAGTCTTAGAGGCGGCGTGGTAGACCTTTTTGTGAATAAGACGTTACATCCTAAAGTTAGCGTGGTGCTTCCTTAAATGAAACCAGACTTTAAGTCTTTATGTGTGAGAAATGACACTGAAACACAACTACGTATTGTATTTCACGTGGGATGGATCACTGTA
>NC_134887.1:20626985-20629485 GCF_041734735.1 Babylonia areolata
CCTCTACCCGTACTTCCCTCTGTCAATCATCTTACCCACCCCCTCTACCCTGTACTTCCCTCTGTCAATCATCTTACCCACCCCCTCTACCCCGTACTTCCCTCTGTCAATCATCTTACCCACCCCCTCTACCATGTACTTCACTCTGTCAATCATCTTACCCACACCCTCTACCCGGTACTTCCCTCTTTCACTCTGTCAATCATCTTACCCACCCCCTCTACCGGTACTTCCCTCTGTCAATCATCTTACCCACCCCCTCTACCATGTACTTCACTCTGTCAATCATCTTACCCACCCCCTCTACCCGGTACTTCCCTCTGTCAATCATCTTACCCACCCCCTCTACCATGTACTTCACTCTGTCAATCATCTTACCCACCCCCTCTACCATGTACTTCCCTCTGTCAATCATCTTACCCACCCCCTCTACCCGGTACTTCCCTCTGTCAATCATCTTACCCACCCCCTCTACCATGTACTTCCCTCTGTCAATCATCTTACCCACCCCCTCTACCCGGTACTTCCCTCTGTCAATCATCTTACCCACCCCCTCTACCCGGTACTTCCCTCTGTCAATCATCTTACCCACCCCCTCTACCCGGTACTTCCCTCTGTCAATCATCTTACCCACCCCCTCTACCCGGTACTTCCCTCTGTCAATCATCTTACCCACCCCCTCTACCCTGTACTTCCCTCTGTCAATCATCTTACCCACCCCCTCTACCCTGTACTTCTCTCTGTCAATCATCTTACCCACCCCCTCTACCCGGTACTTCCCTCTGTCAATCATCTTACCCACCCCCTCTACCCTGTACTTCCCTCTGTCAATCATCTTACCCACCCCCTCTACCATGTACTTCCCTCTGTCAATCATCTTACCCACCCCCTCTACCCGGTACTTCACGTCTGTCAATCATCTTACCCATCCCCTCTACCCTGTACTTCACTCTGTCAATCATCTTACCCACCCCCTCTACCCTGTACTTCACTCTGTCAATCATCTTACCCACCCCCTCTACCCTGTACTTCCCTCTGTCAATCATCTTACCCACCCCCTCTACCCTGTACTTCCCTCTGTCAATCATCTTACCCACCCCCTCTACCCTGTTCTTCCCTCTGTCAATCATCTTACCCACCCCCTCTACCCGGTACTTCACTCTGTCAATCATCTTACCCACCCCCTCTACCCGGTACTTCACTCTGTCAATCATCTTACCCACCCCCTCTACCCCGGTACTTCCCTCTGTCAATCATCTTACCCACCCCCTCTACCCGGTACTTCACTCTGTCAATCATCTTACCCACCCCCTCTACCGGTACTTCACTCTGTCAATCATCTTACCCACCCCCTCTACCCGGTACTTCCCTCTGTCAATCATCTTACCCACCCCCTCTACCCTGTACTTCCCTCTGTCAATCATCTTACCCACCCCCTCTACCCGGTACTTCCCTCTGTCAATCATCTTACCCACCCCCTCTACCTGGTACTTCACTCTGTCAATCATCTTACCCACCCCCTCTACCGGTACTTCCCTCTGTCAATCATCTTACCCACCCCCTCTACCCGGTACTTCACTCTGTCAATCATCTTACCCACCCCCTCTACCAGGTACTTCACTCTGTCAATCATCTTACCCACCCCCTCTACCCGGTACTTCCCACTGTCAATCATCTTACCCACCCCCTCTACCCGGTACTTCACCTGTCAATCATCTTACCCACCCCCTCTACCCGGTACTTCCCTCTGTCAATCATCTTACCCACCCTTTCTACCCGGTACTTCCCTCTGTCAATCATCTTACCCACCCCCTCTACCCGGTACTTCCCTCTGTCAATCATCTTACCCACCCCCTCTACCCGGTACTTCCCTCTGTCAATCATCTTACCCAAACTCTTCTCATCTCTGGCACCACCCTCCCTCCTCCTTCCTCACTCACCTTCCCCTGCTGTCACTCCCCCCTCTCCTGTCCCTGTGTGTGTGTGTGTGTGTGTGTGTGTGTGTGTGTGTGTGTGTGTGTGTGTGTGTGTGTGTGTGTGTGTGTGTTTGGATGTGTGTGTGTGTGTGTGTGTGTGTGTGTGTGTGTGTGTGTGTGTGTGTCTGTATCTGTGTGTTTACATAATGTGTGTGATTATGTGTGTCTGTGTCTGTCTGTGTGTGTGTGTGTGTTTGTGTGTGCATATGTGTGTGTGTGTGTGCGTGTGTGTGTGTGTGTGTGTGTGTGTGTGTGTGTGTGTGTGTGTCTGTGTGTGTGTGTGTATGTCTGTGTCTGTGTGTGTTCCAGCCTAAATGCAGACGTGCATGTGAGCATACTCATGTGTGTGTCTGTTATCTGTACACTTGTCAAAGTCAAAGTGAGTGGGTGGTGGATGTTTGACATTTGTGTTTGTTTTGTTTTTTTCTCCCCCACTCCCCACTTCACTCTTTTGCTCCATCAATCATCATACCCACCTTCAAACTCTTCTCCTCTCTGGCACCAACCTCCCTCCCCCCCTTCTC
>NC_134887.1:20631985-20636985 GCF_041734735.1 Babylonia areolata
TTTTTATTTATTGAAAATGAAGAAGGAGGGAGGGAGGAGGAGGGTGACGATGCTGCTATGGAGGTCTATTTTAGGTTTTGGACAATGCAACAAGGCTGTACTCCTACACTTCCGTTCATAGTGATATCCCAGCGGGAAACAGGCCCGAAAGATACAGACACCTTCAGTGCTGGTTAGGCAATTTGAGCATCACACCCAAAGACACATCCGTGAAGTGGATGAGACTCTACTGTGGCGTCTCGATCTTGCCGTTTAAGCCCACAGCATGCTCATCTCTGAGGAGGAGCTGGCCGCGGGCCGAAAATCCCCACCTCTGCTGGGATTCGAACCCGCGCCTCCCAGCCGTCAGTCCACGACACGCTAACCACTTCGCCACGGCGGCTAGTTCTTCTTCTTCTTCTTCTTCTTCTTCTTCTTCTTCTCTTCCTCCTCCTCCTTCTGCCTGCCTCCCTTCCCCTACTTTACTCATTTCCTTCTCATGTCACCCTCGGTTCGATTTCTGAGGTATGTTCTCCAGAGATCCATCAGGCACCACCTCCTTCTTCTGCCCCACCCCCTCCTCCCCCTTCCATTCCATACCTCCATCCTCCCCCACAACCCCTCACCCACTACCACCACCCCAACCCTCAGCCCCCCACACCCCGTCACACGCACACACATGGAAATCACGTGATGCCCTCAGATCCCTTTTCATGACCACACGTAAGCGTCTGCAAGGAAGCTGTGTGTTTCAGTTTCAGTTTCAGTTTCTCAAGGAGGCATCACTGCGTTCAAACGAATCCATTATACGCTACACCACATCTGCTAGGCAGATGCCTGACAGCAGCATAACCCAACGCGGTTAGTTAGGCCTTGAGTGCATGCAGAAAGTGGAGTGATGGCCTGGAGGTAACGCGTCTGCCTGGGAAGCGAGAGAATCTGAGCGTGCTGGTTCGAATCACGGCTCAGCCGCCGATATTTTCTCCCCCTCCACTAGACCTTGAGTGGTGGTCTGGACGCTAGTCATTCGGATGAGACGATAAACCGAGGTCCCGTGTGCAGCATGCACTTAGCGCACGTAAAAGAACCCACGGCAACAAAAGGATTGTTCCTGGCAAAATTCTGTAGAAAAATCCACTTCGATAGGAAAAACAAATAAAACTGCACGCAGGAAAAAAATACAAAAAAATGGGTGGCGCTGTAGTGTAGCGACGCGCTCTCCATGGGGACAGCAGCCCGAATTTCACACAGAGAAATCTGCTGTGATAAATAAAAAAAAATTTAAAAAAGAAATACAGAAATACTTTTATGAACCTATCGGAGTAGATTTATTTGACATAACTTTACCAGAGGACAACACTTTTGTTGCCATGGGTTCTTTTTGCAGCACGCCGAGGGCCTCGGTCCACTCATCTCATCCCAATGGTTAGACGCTTGGTTTGACTCTCCGGTCAGACTTGGGACAAAGGGTGAGACCAACAGCCTGTTGCATTGCTCGGACGGAAGAGCCTAGTATGGTCGTAACCCGCTGCTAATTTGATTGATTGATTGATGTGGATACTTCTATATCGCCTATCCTCGATCAGAGACCCAGCTTTAAGCGCTTTACATACACGGGGACATTTGCACCACAGGTTGCCTACCTGGATAGAGCCGACTGACGGCTGCCACTGGGCGCTCATCATTCGTTTCCTGTGTCATTCAATCAGATTTCAGACGCACACACATACACACTCAGACAGACACGTAACATTTTACGTGTATGACCATTTGTTTAACTGTGTGTAGTATGGAACTGACCAATGGCGTAGATTGGACAAGGTAGGTATTTAGTCACGTGCAAGTGTCAAAAAGTTAGAACCAAGCAATGCAACAGGCACCTGTACAGGATTCTCACCCAGACCCTCACGGACTCTGTACCGGCAGATAAAGGTCTTAACCATTCTGCCACATGGCTCCCTTGATGCTATGTGACACTGGTGGACAACCCTCTGATCACACACAGTTCCTCAGCAGGTCACTGAATGGACTGATGGGCGCTGCGAATATGACATACAAATATTGCGAAGCGTTAAGGACCACTCTCATAAGTACATGAATATATTTTCATCAACTGTTTTGGAGAAAAAAAAAAAAAAATCGAGAGATTATTTGAATCATGCAGGGTGAATGATCATGGTTTTCCACTGACCTCTCGTGAAACACGTGAACGGCTGTTTTGGGCACGCGTGCACCATGGACACTTTGAGAATTTTTTTAATTATTTATTTATTTATATATATATATATATATATATATATAATTTATTTATTACTTTTATTCATTTTTTAAATTTTTGTCATTTTTACTTCTTTTTTTTTCTCAAGGCCTGACTAAGCCGTTGGGTTACGCTGCTGGTCAGGCATCTGCTTGGCAGATGTGGTGTAGCGTATATGAATTTGACCGAACGCAGTGACGCCTCCTTGAGCTACTGATACTGATACTGAGAAATGCGTTTAAAGAACCAGAAATGTTACAGTTATTCAGTGGTTAATAACCTATTTTGTTTTATTGTACACTTTGGAAGTGCAAGTTCAAGAAAGCGTATCTGGTTGTGAGTGGTGCTCGTTACATTGTTGTTTGCCGGAAATTCATCTTCATTTCACCCTGCACCCTAGAAGAAAACTGTGAGAGTGCCCAGATGGTCATTTAGAAGAAGAAGGGAGGAGGAGGAAGAGGAGGAGGAGGAGCAAAAGAAGAAGAAGAAGAAGAAGATGATGATGATGATGATGAAAGAAAAAGAGGAGGAGCTGATAATGATGATAATGATAATGACGCGGAGGATGAGAAATACGACGACGACGACGACGACGACGATGATGATGATGATGATGAATATTTGTTCTGCTCCGCTTGGCAGACGGCTAGACTGTCTTTGACTTGTCTTTCTGAGAGATTTGCATGAAGATGGATATATATGCATATATATATGTGTCTATATGAATATATATATATATATATATATATATATATACATACACATATGTATATATATATATATATATATATATATATATATACATACACATATGTATATATATATATATATATATATATATATATATACATACACATATGTATATATATATATATATATATATATATATATATATATATATATATATATATATATATATACTGTTTTAACCAACTTCCCAAAGAACAAGCCATTTGAATACATGAATGAAAAATTGAATGAATGAATACATGAAAAAATGGAAAAATAAACAAATATATATAAAAAAAAGAGGATAAATAGATAAACAAACAAAACAAAAACAAAACAAAAATAAATAGATAATTAAATGAATGAATAAATAAATGGCTGACCGACTGACTGACTGATTGGCTGACTAACTAGCTGACTGAGCTGCCGACTAGCTGACTGACTGACTGACTGATTGGCTGACTAACTAGCTGACTGAGCTGCCGACTAGCTGACTGACTAACTGATTGGCTGACTAACTAGCTGACTGACTGACTAACTGATTGGCTGACTAACTAGCTGACTGACTGACTAACTGATTGGCTGACTAACTAGCTGACTGACTGACTAACTGATTGGCTGACTAACTAGCTGACTGACTGACTGACTGATTGGCTGACTAACTAGCTGACTAAGCTGCCGACTAGCTGACTGACTGACTAACTGACTGACGTGACTAAGAGCCGGCAGGCATGACAAACGAGGGAAAGATCCCCACAACACACGATGCCTGAGACATCGGCGTGCGTTCTGGCACTTGGCATTTGTACCCTACTCTCCCCCCCCCCTCCCACCCTCCCACTTCCATCCCCCATACCCTCTTCCGATACCTCTATGTGTGTGTGTGTGTGTGTGTGTGTGTCTCTGTCTCTGTCTCTGTCTCTCTATCTATCTCAACGTTTTTTGTTGTTGTTTTTTTTCTTCTTCTTTCTTTCTTTCTTTTCGCTGGTGTTGTTCTTTGCCGCTGACAGGTAAGTGTGCCACAGTGACCGAGTGACGCGCAAACGTGCCAGTGTGTTAAACACACACACACACACACACACACACACACACACACACACACACACACACACACACACACACACACACACACACCGCACAAGCACACACATACAAAGATGCACACGTATAACACATGTATACACATACATACACAACACACATTACACACATACACACACACACACAGTGAGGAGGGGAGGGGTGAGGGGGGTGAGGAGGAAGGGGGTGAGGAGGAAGGGGGGTGAAGAGGAAGGGGGGTGAGGAGGAAGGGGGGTGAAGAGGAAGGGGGGTGGAGGAAGGGGGTGAGGAGGAAGGGGGGGTGAGGAGGAAGGAGAGTGAAGAGGAAGGGGGGTGGAGGAAGGGGGTGAAGAGGAAGGGGGGTGGAGGAAGGGGGTGAGGAGGAAGGGGGTGAAGAGGAAGGGGGGTGGAGGAAGGGGGTGAGGAGGAAGGGGGGTGAGGAGGAAGGGGGTGAGGTTTGGGGAACACCAGCACACAACAGCATAGAATGATGCTCATCCCCACTACTAGGCCTCGTGTCCACTGGAGTTTCAGTTGCAGTTTCACTTTCAGTTCCTCAAGGAGGTGTCACTGCGTTCAGACAAATCCATACACGCTACACCGCGAGGGAAATGCCTGGCCAGCAGCATAACCTGACGCGTTTTGTCAACCCTTGAGTGCAAGCATATATATTTGTGTACCTATCAGAGTGGATTTCTTCTGCAGAGGTTTGCCAGAGGACAACACTCTCGTTGCCATGGGTTCTTTTACAGTGCGCCAAATGCGTGCTGTACACGGGACCTCGGTTTATCGTCTCCTCCAAAAGACTAGACTGTCAGTTTGATTGTTCAGTCAAGCCTGGGAGAAAGGCCGAGAGCGGGATTCGAACCCGTACCTTCACGAACTCGGCATTGGCAGACGAGCGTCTTAACCATTCTGCCACCTTCCTCCTTGAAACAAGTGTTTGTCCACCAGAACCACTGACAGCTTTCAGACA
>NC_134887.1:20644485-20646985 GCF_041734735.1 Babylonia areolata
TGCCAGACTTCACAGTCACTGACTGACTGACTGACTCATAGCCGTGCCCCTCTCTTTGCCAGCCGTCACAGAACACACAGGATCGTACATTGTACAGGAAAGGTTCCAACATGGTCACCAGAAGCATTACATTTGTTGTTGTTGTTGTTGTTGTTGTTTTTCTTCTTCGGTCAGTTCGTTTGTTCATTCGCTCGCTGATTTTTTGGTGTTTTGTGTGTGTGTGTGTGTGTGTGTGTGTGTGTGTGTGTGTGTGTGTGTGTGTGTGTGTGTGTGTTTTGTTTTGTTTTGTTTTTCATTCAGTCAGTCTTGATTTTTATATGTTCGTTCGTTCGTTCGTTCGCTGACAGTTTTGTTGTTGTTGTTGTTACTTTTATTCATTCATGCATTTACTTATCTATGTTTGTAAAGCGCTTAGAGCTTGGTCTCCGACCGAGGATAGGCGCAATACAAGTATTCATATCAATCAATATCAATCAATCATTCATTTCTTATTGTATATATGTTCATTTATATATTCGTTGTTTCCTGTACTTGCGTTCATTATTATTTATGTATAAATGCATCTGTCTGTATATCCATCCATCTGTTTCCTGCAGTCAGTGTTTTGATGTGGTGTGTCATCAGGCCAGTGGAGAAAAGCCGATGACAGACATGAGGACAAGTTCAAAGCTTTGTCTGGATTGTTTATTTATTTGTTTATTTATTTATCTATCTATTCGTTTTTTTCAATTGTCTATTCATTTATGCATTTATTCATGTTTTCTGTGGTTGGTATGTTTCCATGTTCCCAATCTTGCATATAAAACGTATTTTCTTTCGAAAAAATAAAAACGATTAAAGCACACAACCAGAAACAACTGAATTGCATTCTTGGCATCGCTTTAACATGTATATACAAACAACAATATTTTTTTTCAATGAAAGCACAACCTGATTACCAAACGAAAATGCGCACTGTGGCAATGTCCCAATATAAAGGGACAGATGTTATCATTTTGAACAGACTGAATTCTCTAACAGCAGGAAATTATCTGAACAATAACAAAATGTGTGCTAGACACAAACTGGACATAAAACCAAATCGACAGAAAAAAGAAACTACGTCATTTCACAGCTAATGTCACACGAGACTGAAGAACTAAATTATATTATTTAGATCCTCCCTTTAGAGAAAAAAAACCCCAATTCCTTCATTATCATTTGTCAAAGTGTTTCGTTTGTTCAAAGGAAAACACGCTGGTTTGTCTATTGTTCTCCCACGCAGGTTTAATTATGACGATGATAATAATGATGATGACGATGACATTAATCATGCTGATGGTGACAAATGCTGTTGCTGATGACGACGACATACTGATGAGAATAGTGATTATGATGATGTCGACGACCACGAAGACGACAGAAATCAACAACAACAAGAAAACCGCAGCAGCTGAAGCAACAGCAACAACAACGACACGATAACCACTTAGAAGAAGAAGACCAACACCAACACCACCACCAACGGCAGCAGCAGTAACAACAACAACAACAACGACACGATAACCAGAAAGAAGAAAATGAACACCAACACCAACACTGCCACCAATAGCAGCAGCAGCAGCAACAACAACGACAGCAACAAAACAACAACATGATAATCAGATACAGAAGAACACCAATAACATCGGCATCAACAGCAGCAGCAACAACAACAGCAACAGCAACGGCAGCAACAACAGCAACTACAGCAGCGGCAACAACAACAACAACAACAGCAACAGCAGCAACAACAGCAACAACAGCAGCGGCAACAACAACAACAACAACAGCAACAACAGCAGCAACAACAACAACAACAACAACAACAACAACAGTAGCAGCAACAAGAATAAGACGTCAAAGAACCCACAACCATGTAAAATTAATGGACACGATAATTTTCCGACTTCAAAGAGTTGTTCTTTCCACACAAAGCACCTAATAATTATTTTCAATCTCACATGGAAACACAAACTTATCGGAACCTGCCTCCAGACTCTACCACCATCATGTCCCCCATTCCCCCCTCCCCATCCCCCAACCACACCCCCATCACTCACCATGTTCCCCACTCTCTCTCCCATCTCCCCTCTCGTTTTGCACTATCTCCAAACACACCCCAGGGGACACATTTGAGCAGGGGGAGGGCACCAAGTTGGGTGTGCCCCGGCAGTAGGTCCTGTCGACCCATTGCCACAGGCTCACAGCTGCTGCTGTTGCTGTTGCTGCTGCTGCTGATGTTGCTGCTGCTGTTGCTGATGTTGCTGCTGATGTTGCTGCTGTTGCTGCTGCTGATGTTGCTGTTGCTGCTGTTGTTGCTGCTGCTGTTGCTGCTGATGTTGCTGTGCCAGTCCCCATCATCTGGCTCGTTGGCTGGCTGTGATTATGTGACAGGGTCAAACGGCAAAGTTTTTTGGGGGGCGTGGGGGGGTGGTGAGGGGTGAGGGGTGGGTGGTGAGGGTGAGGGGTGAGGGGTGGG
>NC_134887.1:20661985-20679485 GCF_041734735.1 Babylonia areolata
TCAGTGTATTTTCTGGCATTATATTTCCTTCTCTTGAGGGTCAGGCTTCTTACATCAGTGTATTTTCTGGCATTATATTTCCTTCACTTGAGGGTCAGGCTTCTTATGTCAGTATATTTTCTGGCATTATATTTCCTTCAACAGAGGGTTTGGCTTCTTACGTCACTATATTTTCTGGCATTATATTTCCTTCAATAGAGGGTTTCGCTTCTTACATCAGTATATTTTCTGGCATTATATTTCCTTCAACAGAGGGTTTGGCTTCTTACGTCAGTATATTTTCTGGCATTATATTTCCTTCAACAGAGGGTTTGGCTTCTTACGTCACTATATTTTCTGGCATTATATTTCCTTCAATAGAGGGTTTCGCTTCTTACATCAGTATATTTTCTGGCATTATATTGCCTTCAGTTGTTTTTGTTTTTGTTTTTATTTTTTTTATTGGATCCTCAACCTCAGCTTGGAAGTGGTGAAGGATGGACACTGACGTCACCCCGAGAGCAGGACATTAAAAGCCACAGCATTTCTTTCTGCTTCCTCAGTGTTACTGTATTCTGTTATTTATTGTTGATACTTTTATGTCCTTTGTCTTGTGGTGATACAAACTCATACCTCGAGTGTATTACGTTGTCTGTTTAGATGATGAAAAAGTGCAGTATAGACACTTATATGAAGAAATTTCCTACGTGGATACCAAGAAAGTGCCCCAAGTTTTGTCTCTCTTTTTTTTTTCCAGTTTATTCATTTACTTATTTATTCATTTATTTGTGGTCACGTTTTTTGTTTGTTTGTTGGTTGGTTGTTGTTTTTTGGGGGGGTTTGTTTTGTTTGTTTTGTTTTTTTGTTTGTTTGTTTGTTTTTTGTGTGTGTTTTGTTTGTAACGAAGTACATATTTAGTACAGTGACAAAAAATTACGAAAGGTATGCATTATGTATACCTGTGTTCTTCTGTATACGTCTTTGTCCTGTTACACTTTTTTCCCCTGCAATGCATTAAGTTAATGTAATGTATTGTATTCGTACTTTTTAGTTATATTATTTAGTTATATTAAGATTTGTGCAATGTAAACAAACATTCAATGAATGAAAAAAAAAAGGAAAAAAAGCCACAGCATCAGGAACAACTGGATGTGTATATCTGGAACAACCTTCCGCATCATATCCGTGCATCTGATTCTATTTCTGCTTTTCGCTCATCGCTAAAAACTCATCTTTTTAAAACCTATCAATAAGCACTCTCAGCTTCCTTGTTCTCCCAACACCACCCGTGTCAGCTCACCTTGGGTGTATGTAGAGTGGGAAAGGGAGAGTTTGAGTGTGTGGAGGGTAGGGGTTGAGAAGAGTGGTCATGAATGTTTTATGTAACTTGTGATATTTTATTTTCAGGTAAAGCGCCCTGAAATGAAATTAATCATGACCAGGGGTGTGTCATATATCAATGTCATAAGAACAGTAGGTAGCTCTGCAATGGAATCTGAAAACAAAGCCTTCTCCAACATTATAATGAGGTGGGGGGTTTAACTGTAAACCGAGAATTCTCAACACACACACACACACACACACACACACACACACACACACACACACACACACACACACACACACACACACACACACACACTACACTACACTACACTACACTACATTACAGTACAATACAATGCAACCCAACGCAACTCAACCCAACCCAAACAACACAA
This sequence comes from Babylonia areolata, assembly GCF_041734735.1. Classification (NCBI taxonomy): domain Eukaryota; kingdom Metazoa; phylum Mollusca; class Gastropoda; order Neogastropoda; family Buccinidae; genus Babylonia; species Babylonia areolata. Next base: position 20,663,686 of record NC_134887.1, read on the forward strand.
CACGTAACTGTCACACACACACACACACACACACACACACACACACACACACACACACACACACACACACACACACACACACACACACACAACAAAACAAACAAACAAACAAAAACCAACCAAACAAACCAGAAAACAGCAGTATCGGAAAGCGTTGAATCTCGCCTCCTGGGAAGAACACAGCCTCGTGAGTTGGAAGACTGTGCACGCGAGAAGAATGTGGCGACAGATGTTGGGTGTGTTGGAGATAGGCTGTGTATTGATTGAGACAACAGGGCTGCAGGTTCTGTCATCTGTAGGCTGTTGTGATGTATTGCCTTCTGCTCGTGGTTGTCCATGTTAGTGCACAACCCCCCACCAACCCCACCACACACACAACACACACACACACACACACACACACACACACGCACATGCACATGCACATGCACATGCACGCACACAGGGAAAAAAAAAGAGATTTAGAAAAGCTGTTTGTTTACACTTAGTGCCCCTCAAAATGTATGTGGAATTCATCATGTTTTGGGGGTATTCTTTGGGAGGGGGGGGGGTCAGGAGGGCGAGGAAGCTTGGGGGGGGGGTCATTTTTACCCTCACAACAGTATATCAACTTTAAAGCAAGTTAAAACTAAAGAAATCATAGCAAAAACGTCTCGTGCTATTGTCGAGGACTACGGGGGACAACTCTTAGATACGCACGTACTCTCTGAGTGTCTAGGAGCCCATTTTAACTTCATGTTCAGGAAAAAATCGTTTAAAGATGTTGTTTATAATCTTGTATTGTTGTTTATAGTTTCAGAAAGTTTGCTTCGTAGTCCAGTTGGACATTTGATTTAATTTAGTTTACAATTAACTTTGTTTCAAGTTCTTGCTCCTTTGTACATGGATCTCCCTTTTCTTTTTCTTCTTCTTCTTTGTGTGTGTGTGTGTGTGTGTGTGTGTGTGTGTGTGTGTGTCTAAAACCACAATATGTGAAAGACGTTTATCTGAAGAACACACATGCACGCGCACGCACTCGACTCGCACATGTATGCACACACACACACACACACACACACACACACACACACACACACACATATGCATGCACGCACGCACGCACGCACGCATGCATACGTACACACACATATATACACGATATATCCTGCTCTTGGTACATCTTTCTGCAGCATGATCACTTGATTACCCAGTTTGTTTCCCGACTAGAAACTACTTTCAGCATTTGTTTTACAGGACTTGAATGACTCAAATCTTACTAGAACAGGAAACAGTTTATGTCACAATCCTCTCAAACCCCTCTGCCTTTTGGTGTGACACACGGCCTAGAGGTAACGTGTCCGCCTAGGAAGCGAGAGAATCTGAGCGGACTGGTTCGAGTCACGGCTCAGCCGCCGATATTTTCTCCCCCTCCACTAGACCTTGAGTGGTGGTCTGGACGCTAGTCATTCGGATAAGACGATAAACCGAGGTCCCGTGTGAAGCATGCACTCAGCGCACGTAAAAGAACCAACGGCAACAAAAGGGTTGTTCCTGGCAAAATTATGTAGAAAAATCCACTTCGATAGGAAAAATAAATAAAGCTGCACGCAGGAAAAAATTTTTTTTTAAATGGGTGGCGCTGTAGTGTAGCGACGCGCTCTCCCTGGGGAGACCAGCCCAAATTTCACACAGAGAAATATGTTGTGATAAAAAGAAATACAAATACAAATACTTTGCCGAGACCAAGACACAGTGTAAATGATTCCACTGCCCAAGGGGCTGTAAAAGGCTATTGGGACCTACTTTTTAACGTTGGCGTTTTGTAGTAGTAGTAGCAGCAGCAGCAGCAGCAGCAGTAGTAGTAGTAGTACCATCACTATGATAATTATCAATCATCATTATCATCATCATCATCATCTTTTGTTGCTGTTGTTGTTGTTGCTGTGTCCCTATGCTTACTATATTCCTGGTTTATCAACCACAGTGGATATTTCCACATAATTTTGCCAAGAAGAACACTTTTAACTGTTGCCAAGGGTTCTGTTACGTGCGCTGATCGTATCTTGCACACGGTTGGACCCCAGAGAGGTGCGACATATTACTACTGATAAAGGGGGGGAGGGAGCGAAGGGAGGGGGGAGGGAGAAGGAAAGAGAAAGAAATAAGTGAGAGGCGGAAACAGAGACGGATGGAGCGAGACAGAAGTACACAAAGAGAGAGAGAGAGGTGTGGGGAGGGAGAGACTCAAGACTCAAGACTCAAAACAGTTTAATGACTTAAACAACATGCTCATATCACCAAGTGGAAAACACGCTTCCTCCCCTCCCTCCTTCCTTCCTACACAGTCACGCTTTTCACAACATTCTTCTGCACTTCTACACTGGGAGAGAGAGACAGAGACAGTGGGACAGACAGATAGACAGAGCGAGGTACACGTGGATGTGAGGGAGAGAGAGACAGAGACAGAGACAGTGGGACAGACAGATAGACAGAGCGAAGTACACGTGGATGTGAGGGAGAGAGAGACAGAGACAGTGGGACAGACAGATAGAGGTACACGTGGATGTGAGGGAGAGAGACAGTGGGACAGACAGATAGACAGAGCGAGGTACACGTGGATGTGAGGGAGAGAGAGACAGAGACAGAGACAGTGGGACAGACAGATAGACAGAGCGAAGTACACGTGGATGTGAGGGAGAGAGAGAGACAGAGACAGAGACAGTGGGACAGACAGATAGACAGAGCGAGGTACACGTGGATGTGAGGGAGAGAGAGACAGAGACAGTGGGACAGACAGATAGACAGAGCGAGGTACACGTGGATGTGAGGGAGAGAGAGACAGAGACATAGACAGTGGGACAGACAGATAGACAGAGCGAGGTACACGTGGATGTGAGGGAGAGAGACTGGAGCAAAGTTAAAGAAAGAGACTGAGACAGACAAAGAGAGAAAGTGACCTGTCAACAGACAGGCAGACGGAGAGAAAGAGAGAGGGGGTGGGGGGGGGGCCGTGGAAGGGAGTGAGGGGGGTGGGGCTGGAGGAATCGGCATCACAACAAGATACTGGTCAGCAGTGGGAGAGGGACAAACAGGGAAACAAAAAGAACACACACACACACACACACACACACACACACACACACACACACCACACCACACCACACACACACACACACACACACACACACACACACACACACACACACACACACACGCACACACACACACACACACCACACCACACCACACACACACACACACACACACACACACACACACACAGATGCACTCACGCACACACATACACACACAGAGACATCACACATACACACACGCATGCGCGCGCGCGTGCACACACACACACACACACATACCTTTTTTTTAACAAAAAAAAAGTGCAGGTATGACGAGGGTTTGGTTGCACAACGATAAGCGATCTTAATGTCCTTAAATCTGTGGAATTAGCGCTGACTTTGTGTGGAAAATTCTTCACCACTCACAAAACCCCAGCGCCCGCTGATGCAACCTGGCCCAGGTGTCGGTCCTTTGATCTTTTTTTTTCACCACGAACCAGACAGGCCGATGCTGCAACCCTTTGTCCATATACCTCCGTCCCGACCTGGTCTTGTTAAAACACATCCCTAAGTTTCTGCCATGGCTCGGCTTGTGTGTGTGTGTGTGTGTGTGTGTGTGTGTGAGGAAGGGGATTTCGGGGTGCGAGGGGGGCAATTACTGGGGGAGGGTGGAAGTGGTGGGTGGTGGGTGGGTGGAGGAGGAACGGAAGTAAACTCGATGCTCATTCTTTTTTTCTTTTCTTTTTCTTTTTTTTTTTTTAAACTTAGTTTCCTTTAGGAAGGTACACATCTTCAAGTCCGACTCGATGCTGTTCATTCTGCCGATTCAGCTGTCACACAAGTGAATGGAAGGTACATTGGAACAAACTCAGACACTTCCTCAGTCGAATCTGCATGCTTGTCCTCAAGTTTATACCGATCATTTGACATGTGCACGCATGTTCTGTACTGTCCGTATATTACGTACAGCTTTACTCGGGGTTAAAATAGGCCGTGCCAGTCTTGAATAAAAGCTAACTTTTGTTTGTACATTTCATCTGTTGCCGCTGCTGTGTGTACATGTCAAATGGTTGGTATAACGACAGACCCGGAGCTTCAGGGGGTTTTGTTGTTTGTTTGTTTTTTGTTTTTTATCATTTTGTTCTCATTGATTATTCATATATTTCCTTCAATAGAGGGTTTGGCTTCTTACGTCAGTATATTTTCTGGCATTATATTTCCTTCACTTGAGGGCAGGCTTCTTATGTCAGTATATTTTCTGGCATTATATTTCCTTCAGTTGAGGGGCTGGCTTCTTACGTCAGTATATTTTCTGGCATTATATTTCCTTCAGTTGAGGGCTGGCTTCTTACGTACATTTTCTGGCATTATATTTCCTTCAGTTGAGGGGCTGGCTTCTTACGTCAGTATATTTTCTGGCATTATATTTCCTTCAGTTCAGGGCTGGCTTCTTACGTCAGTATATTTTCTGGCATTATATTTCCTTCAGTTGAGGGCTGGCTTCTTACGTCAGTATATTTTCTGGCATTATATTTCCTTCAACAGAGGGTTTGGCTTCTTACGTCACTATATTTTCTGGCATTATATTTCCTTCAATAGAGGGTTTCGCTTCTTACATCAGTATATTTTCTGGCATTATATTTCCTTCAATAGAGGGTTTCGCTTCTTACATCAGTATATTTTCTGGCATTATATTGCCTTCAGTTGAGGGTCAGGCTTCTTACGTCAGTATATTTTCTGGCATTATATTTCCTTCAGTTGAGAGTCAGGCTTCTTACATCAGTATATTTTCTGGTATTATATTTCCTTCAATAGAGGGTTTGGCTTCTTACGTCAGTATATTTTCTGGCATTATATTTCCTTCAATAGAGGGTTTCGCTTCTTACATCAGTATATTTTCTGGCATTATATTTCCTTCAGTTGAGAGTCAGGCTTCTTACATCAGTATATTTTCTGGTATTATATTTCCTTCAATAGAGGGTTTGGCTTCTTACGTCAGTATATTTTCTGGCATTATATTTCCTTCAACAGAGGGTTTGGCTTCTTACGTCACTATATTTTCTGGCATTATATTTCCTTCAACAGAGGGTTTGGCTTCTTCCGTCAGTATATTTTCTGGCATTATATTGCCTTCAGTTGAGGGTCAAGCTTCTCACGTCAGTATATTTTCTGGCGTTATATTTCCTTCAGCTGAGGGACTGGCTTCTTACGTCAGTGTATTTTCTGGCATTATATTTCCCAGTCCAGGGTGTCTGTCTGTGTGAGTGTCCAGGTAACTGTGTTTGTGTAAAGACTCTGTGTTGTCTTGTTTCTCTCTCGTATATCTGAGCCTGTAATGTTTTGTTTTTGTCTCTGTTTTCCTGTGTCTATTTGTTTGTTTGTCTCTGTCTGTCTGTCTGGTTGTCTGTCTGTCTGTGTCTCATTTATCTATTGAAACAGAGAGAGAGAGAGAGAGAGAGAGAGAGAGAGAGTGTGTGTGTCCCTGTCTGTTTGCATATATCTACCTAAGCGATTACACTGGTGAGATTTACAACCAAAAGATACCGAAGATAGGAAGCAGTGAACAAATAAATACATAAATAAATGATTGAATGAATAAAGAAAAAAAGAAGAAAGAAAGAAAATATACAGACAAATATATATAAACAAATAAAGCACCTACTTTAGATTTCAAGTAATTGCGCGTTCAGTTTTCTCTCTCCCAACATCCCCAGCCATACCATCGCTGAAACCACGGCAAAAGGAAACACAAACAACAAGCACAGAACGACTGACGAGCCTTCAGATTCACGGAGACACTCAGTCCCACCACTGAGAACAACGCAACGACGGCAACACAACATAGATACTAGGAACCGTTCCCACACTGAACGAATCGCTTGTTTCTTTGTGTGTGTGTCTTTTCTAGGAACTCGGTTAAACATTGTTGGAATGCAGGAGGGAGGGGTGGGGGTTGGGGGGGGGGGGTGATAGGAAGGGGGGTGTCAGTGAACGAGAGTGGGGAGGGGAGGAGGAGGGGTAAGGATGACGGTTGGGGAGGGAGGGGGGGGGGTTCTGAGAAGGTTCAATACGTCTCCCAGACAGTGTGATTTGCTGTTCTGCTGCGGTTGAGCCTGGGGTGATGGTGTTTGTGTGTGTGTGTGTGTGTGTGTGTGTGTGTGTGTGTGTGTGTGTGTGTGTGTGTGTGTGTTTTGTTTGTTTGTTTTGTTGTTGTTTTTGATGTTTTTTGTTGTTTTTGCATGCTGTTAGAGTCAAGGTAACCTGGCTGAGGATACCATACATCCATCCATACACACATGCATACAAACATACCTACATACATACATACATACATATGCACACACACACACACACACACACAAACACAGACACAGACACACACAGACACAGAGTCACACACACATACATGCATACATACATACAAAACCCAAATCATATATGTGTGTATCCGCGTGTGTGCATGTCTATGTGTATGTATATGCTTTTGTGTGTGTGTGTGTGTGTGCGTGTGTGTGTGCGTGTGTGTGTGTATGTGTGTGTGTGTGTGTGTGTGTGTTTGTGTCTGTGTATGAGTGCGTGTATGTGGGAGAGGGGGGTGTGGGGGTGTGGGTGTGTCTGTGTGTGTTTGTGTGTGCGCGTGTACGTGAGATCAGGCGTGTGTGTATGCATGTGTGTGCCTCTGTCTATGTGTCAGTGTTTGTGTGTGTGTGTGTGTGTGTGTGTGTGTGTGTGTGTGTGTGTGTGTGTGTGTGTGTGTGTGTGTGTGCGTGTGGTGTTCCTCCCGTCCAAAGGCTTGTTATATCTTTCTTAACCAACACCGTCTGTTGTGTGTTGGAGACAGGATGGGCTTGGTCGGGAGGAAATATGAAAAATAGTTTTATGTCAAGTATGTGCGTGGGATGATCCTTAAGGATCTCTGTCTCCGTCTCTCTGTCTGTCTGCCTGTCTCTCTCTCTCTTTCTCTCCCCCCCTCCCTTCCACGTCTCCCTCGTCTCTCTTCCCCCCTCTCTCTCCTTCTTTCTCTCTCCCTCTTTCTCTCCCTTTCTCTCTCCCTCTTTCTCTCCCTTTCTCTCTCCTTCACCCCTTCATATGGAGCTAAGGCCTTTGTTTTGAATGAACCATCCGAATCCGAATCCTCTTTCTTCCCCCCCCCCCCCCCCCCCATCGCCCCCTCCCACCCCCCACCTCGTCTTTGTCTGTCTGTCTGTGTCTCTCTTCATTTTTTTCTTTTAATTTGCAGGGACGCACACACACTGGCACGCACACACACACACACATGCACATGCACAAACACACAGAGACACACACATGTGCGCGCACCGCCGGGCGACCACTCACACGCACGCACGCACACACACACACACACACACACACACACACACACACACACACACACACACACACAGAGCCAGACACGTACCCCGCTATTCCGTTTATTTTTTATTCCCCTTCCGCCGTCTCCCACTTTATATCGTCTAAATCCACAAACATCAACTCACATTAAACCCGAATGACCACACACACACACACACACACACACACACACACACACACACACACACACACACACACACACACACACACACACACACACACACACGAACGCACCACAAGAATTCCTTCACAGGCCTTTGCCAAAGAATACACCAGGGAGCAAAATCTCCAGGAGGGGGTCTGAAGGCGATAAGGGTACATGCCAGCAGGCCAGGCAGCCGGTTTGATGCAGTTTGAAGCGAGAGGTGTGTGGGAGAGAGGGGGGGTCGGGTGGGGGAGATAGAATGGAACTAAGAGAGGCGGGTGTGTTTTCGCTGTGAATGGATGCTGCGTTCCCGGTCTGGAATGGGCCGCGATACGTCAATCTTGCGTCTGTTGGTGGGGAGGGGGGTGTGGGGGGGGGGGGGGGGGGGGGAGGAGGGGAGGAGGGAGAAGGGGAGCAGATCGTTCTTGTTCTGGTTTATCTTATTATTGTTGTTCTTGTTTTTGTTTCTGTTCTTGTTATTGCTGTTCTTGTTCTTGTTCTTATTGCGGCTGTTGTTGTTGTTGTTCTTCTTCTTCTTCTTCTTCTTCTTTATCATCGTCGTTGTCGTCGTTGTCTTTGTCGTCGTCGTCTATCTCCTCATCCTCTTCTTCTTCTTCTTCTTCTCTTATTCTTTTATCTGTTTACTTTATCTGTATCAAAAAGGTAAACATAAGGAAGCCATTATAAGATATAAACGAAAAAGAAGAAAAAAAAAGTACCATCTTGGAAAGAACATCGTGTCATAGTTCTGAACGAAATTCATTGATCAGTCCTGACACCCCCACCCCCCTTCCTTCCCCATCACATTCCATTTCCAACCTATTCCCCCCGCTCCCCCCCCCACCCCCGGCCCCACCCCCCGCCCCCACTCCCCAACTCCATATATCTACTAGATGCGCCATGACAGGTCAGATTTATATTGAATTTAATAACAAAATATAACCATAAAACATTTGAAAAATACATAACTTTATTTTCATTGCTCCTACTACCTTCAGAAAAACAACAATAACAAAAGAACAACTGATAATACATACACCTTTGTGTTACACTGTAAAATAGTCAGTTCATTTCTTTGGTGTTACGTTTTAATTTTCATGTTATTTTAGACGGGTCTTCGTATTTTAAAATTGTATTGAAATCAATGTTGCATAAAAAGAATGGAAAAAAGAATCAGCCTCAGTCTGTATTGTCGTTCATTGAAAAAGGTATCCACCGATCCATAGTCTGTATTGTCGTTCATTGAAAAAGGTATCCACCAATCCACAGCCTGTATTGTCGTTCATTGAAAAAGGTATCCACCGATCCATAGTCTGTATTGTCGTTCATTGAAAAAGGTATCCACCAATCCATAGTCTGTATTGTCGTTCATTGAAAAAGGTATCCACCAATCCACTGATAGTCTGTATTGTCGTTCATTGAAAAAGGTATCCACCAATGCATAGTCTGTATTGTCGTTCATTGAAAAAGGTATCCACCCATCCACTGACAGCCTGTATTGTCGTTCATTGAAAAAGGTATCCACCAATGCATAGTCTGTATTGTCGTTCATTGAAAAAGGTATCCACCAATCCATAGTCTGTATTGTCGTTCATTGAAAAAGGTATCCACCAATCCATAGTCTGTATTGTCGTTCATTGAAAAAGGTATCCACCAATCCACTGATAGTCTGTATTGTCGTTCATTGAAAAAGGTATCCACCAATCCACTGATAGTGTGTATTGTCGTTCATTGAAAAAGGTATCCACCAATCCATAGTCTGTATTGTCGTTCATTGAAAAAGGTATCCACCAATCCACTGATAGTCTGTATTGTCATTCATTGAAAAAGGTATCCACCAATGCATAGTCTGTATTGTCGTTCATTGAAAAAGGTATCCACCAATCCATAGTCTGTATTGTCGTTCATTGAAAAAGGTATCCACCAATCCATAGTCTGTATTGTCGTTCATTGAAAAAGGTATCCACCAATCCACAGCCTGTATTGTCGTTCATTGAAAAAGGTATCCACCGATCCATAGTCTGTATTGTCGTTCATTGAAAAAGGTATCCACCAATGCATAGTCTGTATTGTCGTTCATTGAAAAAGGTATCCACCAATGCATAGTCTGTATTGTCGTTCATTGAAAAAGGTATCCACCCATCCACTGACAGCCTGTATTGTCGTTCATTGAAAAAGGTATCCACCAATCCATAGTCTGTATTGTCGTTCATTGAAAAAGGTATCCACCCATCCACTGACAGCCTGTACTGTCGTTCATTGAAAAAGGTATCCACCAATCAATAATCTGTATTGTCGTTCATTGAAAAAGGTATCCACCAATGCATAGTCTGTATTGTCGTTCATTGAAAAAGGTATCCACCAATGCATAGTCTGTATTGTCGTTCATTGAAAAAGGTATCCACCAATGCATAGTCTGTATTGTCGTTCATTAAAAAAGGTACCCATCAATCCACTGATAGTCTGTATTGTCTTTCATTGAAAAAGGTATCCACCCATCCACTGACAGCCTGTATTGTCGTTCATTGAAAAAGGTATCCACCAATCAATAGTCTGCATTGTCGTTCATTGAAAAAGGTATCCACCAATCAATAGTCTGTATTGTCTTTCATTGAAAAAGGTATCCACCAATCCACTGATAGTCTGTATTGTCTTTCATTGAAAAAGGTATCCACCAATCCACTGATAGTCTATATTGTCGTTCATTGAAAAAGGTATCCACCAATCCATAGTCTGTATTGTCATTCATTGAAAAAGGTATCCACCAATCAATAGTCTGTATTGTCATTCTTTGAAAAAGGTATCCACCAATCCACTGATAGTCTGTATTGTCGTTCATTGAAAAAGGTATCCACCAATGCATAGTCTGTATTGTCGTTCATTGAAAAAGGTACCCACCAATCAATAGTCTGTATTGTCATTCTTTGAAAAAGGTATCCACCAATCCACTGACAGCCTGTATTGTTGTTCATTGAAAAAGGTATCCACCAATGCATAGTCTGTATTGTCGTTCATTGAAAAAGGTACCCACCAATCCACTGATAGTCTGTATTGTCTTTCATTGAAAAAGGTATCCACCCATCCACAAAAGGTATCCACCAATGCATTGTCTGTATTGTCGTTCATTGAAAAAGGTATCCACCAATGCATAGTCTGTATTGTCGTTCATTGAAAAAGGTATCCACCAATGTATAGTCTGTATTGTCATTCATCGAAAAAGGTATCCACCAATGCATAGTCTGTATTGTCATTCATCGAAAAAGGTACCCACCAATGCATAGTCTGTATTGTCGTTCATTGAAAAAGGTATCCACCAATCCACAGTCTGTATTGTCGTTCATTGAAAAAGGTATCCACCAATCCATAGTCTGTATTGTCGTTCATTGAAAAAGGTATCCACCAATCCACAGTCTGTATTGTCGTTCATTGAAAAAGGTATCCACCAATGCATAGTCTGTATTGTCGTTCATTGAAAAAGGTATCCACCAATCCATAGTCTGTATTGTCGTTCATTGAAAAAGGTATCCACCAATCCATAGTCTCTCAACACCGGCGCATAATTCTGGCAGGTGACTGTGACAGTCACATGATCAGATCCAGTGCCGGACTCGGTGACATGGTTATCTAACCGTTTGTCACAGTGCAGCACATTGGCTGGTTGTATTGTGGGTTGCCGGGCTGTGTAATAACCCCCACCCCCACACCCCACACCCCTGTCCGAGTCCGTAGTAACGAATAAATCCTTGTTTGTATTTTGTTTATACCTTTTCGACATGGTGTTTCATGACGATTTCCACATACAAGTACAGCCACAAACAAACAAAAAACAAAACAACAACAACAACAACAAAATCAGTTATGATCGAAAACAAAATGGGAACAAAACAACAACAAAAAGACACACAGTTAATCCAGTGCTGATATACGATGTAAACATTCTTCAACAGAGAGATACACACAATCCACGAGGAACAGGAAGTGTAATCCATACGATGCCTCGAGACGTTAAACCAACGAGTCTGGAAGAGCAAAATCCATGGGCAAACTCCGGCAACAATAAAGCGTGGCAACTCGTGACTTTCAAGGCGACGGGCGCAATAGCCGAGTGGTTAAAGCGTTGGACTGTCAATCTGAGGGTCCCGGGTTCGAATCACGGTGACGGCGCCTGGTGGGTAAAGGGTGGAGATTTTTACGATCTCCCAGGTCAACATATGTGTGTGTATATGCAAGCAGAAGATATAATACGCACGTTAAAGATCCTGTAATCCATGTCAGCGTTCGGTGGGTTATGGAAGCAAGAACATACCGCGGCATGCACATCCCCGAAAACGGAGTATGGCTGCCTACATGGCGGGGTAAAAACGGTCATTCACATAAAAGCCCACTCGTGTGCATACGAGTGAACGCAGAAGAAGAAGAAGACTTACAAGGCACACAACTTCAAGTCAAGAATGCTTGGGCTATCGATTCACCTACCACACAGGTAAAGAAAAAGTGCATTTGAACAAACACAGATGCTTCCTAAAGAAAATAATTTAAGAAAATAAATTACTAAGAAAAGGGGGTGGAGAGATCCGGGCTTGTCCTTATACCGATCATTCTGGCATCAGCGATGTGCTCACAGCAGCAATCACAAAGGAAATTTCCACTCACAGTTTAGCTTTTATTCAAGTCTGGCATAGTCTTTTAATCCTGAATATGCTGCACGGAACATACGGACAATGCAGAACAAACACATGGTTGCCTCGATGTATTTTAGAATCAAAATGTAAGAAAGTCCAAAACACATCGCGGCAACCATGTGCATATTGTGTGTGTGTGTGTGTGAGAGAGAGAGAGAGAGAGAGAGAGAGAGAGTGTGTGTGTGTGTGTGTGTGTGTGTGTGTGTGTGTGTGTGTTCAGAGTACGGGATGTAACTGCTTAATTCTTAGTTGCGGTGCGGCATTTTTCTCCCTTTAATTTCTCCGGGCTCCTTTGAAAAGAGACCCTGCCCTTACTTGCTTTGTGTGTTCTCTGAGGCCAAATATTCACCCTCGGTCCAACACTCAGCTTATATCATAGATCTGCATAAGCTTATAGTAGGGCCAAGAGCGAAGTGAGAGATGTTTCATCAGTGGTTTCTCCACAGCAATGGGAATTCATTTAAAGCTTAGTCTTTTGTGAAGGACTGTGACTGAAACTAGGAGGCAGCACTTCAGTGGTTCTTGGTGCTGCAGCCTTGGGGGCTAGTTAGCCTTTTGGAATCATCCATCATTTTCCGAGAGAGTGGGGATGTAACTTGGACAGGACACTCTCCACTATAATCAAAATCTAGCCCAGATAGTCAGGGCAGAATATATACCACCGGCTGTTGTTCTGGTAGACATAGTCGGACACGACTATTATACATTACTTTTTACAGTTCGTGGTTTTTGTTGATACACTATGGGAATTAATTCCTGAATTCTTGCCTTAGGTGCGCATTTCCCTCTCTTTAAAGCAGATTCTGTCTTCGTATTACCCAAACAGACTCGAAAACTCTTTTCAGTTCAGTTCAGTTCATGCAGCACGGGAAATAACTGTTCAATTCTTAGTGATGTGCGCGTTTCTCTCCCATTATGACATACGCTGACTGTTTTTCTTTCTCTTTCACTCACTCTGTCTCTCTGCCTCGGTCTCTCACTCGCTCTGTGTCTCACTCTCTGTCTCTGTCCCCTCCCCCCCCCCCCCCCCCCCGCCCCCCGACAACCCCTGTCTCGAAGGTGGTGACATCAGTATTTATGCTGGAAGTGGTTTATTTGTAGAAGTGGTTTATTTCCACCTGCTTGGCGTTTGTTCGGTTTAAGCTTTTTTCTTTCTTTTAAACGAGAACTTTTGTACCATGGAATGCACACGGGTTAGTTTTGTTGTTGTTGTTGTTGTTTTTAAGCACTATATCAGACAGTTGGTGAGGCCATTGTTAGAATAGATTGAGCACAATTTGTTACATGAAATATGTAACATTTTCATGTGCCCCCCACGGGTTTTCCTGAAATAAACACGTCTTGGCTTGTCTTGTTTGTCTTGGCTTGTCTTGTTTTGTCTTGGCTTGTCTTGTTTTGTCTTGGCTTGTCTTGTCTTGTCTTGTTTTGTCTTGGCTTGTCTTGTTTTGTCTTGTCTTGGCTTGGCTTGTCTTGTTTGTCTTGTTTTGTCTTGGCTTGTCTTGACTTGTCTTGTTTGTCTTGGCTTGTCTTGTTTGTCTTGGCTTGTCTTGTTTTGTCTTGGTTTGTCTTGTCTTGTCTTGGTTTGTCGTGGCATGGCTTGTCTTGACCTGTTTTGTCTTGGCTTGTCTTGGTTTGTCTTGTCTTGGTTTGTCGTGGCATGGCTTGTCTTGACTTGTTTTGTCTTGGCTTGTCTTGTTTTGTCTTGGTTTGTCTTGGCTTGGCTTGGCTTGGCTTGTCTTGTTTTGTCTTGGTTTGTCTTGTTTTGTCTTGGCTTGGCTTGTCTTGTCTTGTTTTGTCTTGGCTTGGCTTGGCTTGTCTTGTTTTGTCTTGGCTTGGCTTGGCTTGTCTTGTTTTGTCTTGGCTTGTCTTGTTTTGTCTTGGCATGGTTTATCTTTTCTTGGTTTGTCTTGTTTTGTCTTGTCTTGTCTTGATTTGTCTTGGTTTGTCTTGGCATGGCTTGTCTTGACTTGGTTTGTCTTGGCTTGTCTTGTCTTGGCTTTTCTTGTCTTGTCTTGGCTTGTTTTGTTTTGTCTTGTCTTGTCTTGTCTTGTCTTGGCTTGTCTTGGCTTGTCTTGAATGCTTGTAGTCTCATCATTGCTATGTGTGTCCCTGTCAGTAAACTTATGCATCATTGTTCATGGTACTCTGTTATTTGGTACCATACATCTTAGCCGTTTCAAACAACATGTATGCACGTTAATAGCTCGTGTATCCATGCCCCGTCCATTTTTCTTTCTCTTCTCCTCTTCCGCCCACTACTCTCCCCCGTTTTCCTTATCTGTCGTTTCGATGTTCGATCTAATGCTGTTTAATCTGCATCTGGAAATAAACAGTTGTGCAATTAAAAAATAATATCTAATTTGCAATCTGTTCTACTGCTTTCTTTAGTTCCAAATAAAATTAGCTTATTATTCAAATAATTCTTACAGTTTCCTATCCTGATACGTTGGAGTGATGGCCTAGAGGTAACGCGTCCGCCTAGGAAGCGAGATAATCTGAGGGCGCTGGTTCGAATTACGGCTCAGTCGCCGAATATTTTCTTCCCCTCCACTTGACCTTGAGTGGTGGTCTGGACGCTAGTCATTCGGATGACACAATAAACCGAGATCCCGTGTGCAGCATGCATTTAGCGCACGTAAAAGAACCCACGATAACAAAAGAGTTGTCCCTGGCAAAATTCAGTAGAAAAATAAGCTTCGATAGGAAAAATGAACAAAACTGCAAACAGGAAAAAATACAAAAAAAATGGCTGGCGCTCTCAGTGTAGCGACGCACTCTTCCTGGGGAGACCAGTCCGAATTTCACACAGAGAAATCTGATGTGATAAAAAAAGAAAAAAGAAAGAAAATTACAATGCAATCTTCCGAAAACAAAGGCAAATACTGGGAATCAAAGTAGTAGTGATTAATAGTGTCTCTATCTCTCCACCACATAATTTGCATCTATCATTTTCTATTTCACCGACGCTTTGTACAATGACATTTGTCACCATAATTATATGTGGTATTCTAATGTAAAACCATTTTAACTTCATGTTATACATTTTGCAGATCTTATCAAACACTTCTTCCCAGCCTAATCGTATTGTGACTACTTTCACGTCAAATGATTTTATGTAAAACACTTCACTTTTTTTTCAGTGAAATTTTGCAGTGTTGTTTAAAGCCTTGATTTACACTTAGTTTTAAAGTTATTTAGATCTTGTGTTAACTCACTCAGTACGGCCAGTCCTCTCTTCTCCTCTACACAGACCCCTCGGATGTCCAGTGGGTGTCTCAATGACCCAAACTTTAGCTTCCGTCGTCAGAACTGTGGTATTCTTTGTCAACATTCACCTCTTCAGTATAAGAGCATTCCGCTTGCAATATTTTGATGATGGTAATTGGGGTGAAACGCTGTTAACGTCGTCTCTTACGCCGTTCGTATGGAGAGAGTTAACTTCTGCTCTATTATCTTCAATTTCAATATTATTCATACAGTGTTTCAGTCGTTTGACTGCAACCCGCAAATTCGTTCACTCTGTCTCACTTGTTTTTTGGTCAAAGT
>NC_134887.1:20684485-20726985 GCF_041734735.1 Babylonia areolata
GATGCAGACAGTGCAGAAAGGCCTCTCCAAGTTCGAAGAGACGATAGCCCAGTGTTCTGAGGCAAAGACCAAGGAGAAAGCTCCATAGGCAAACAGACCAGCGTCAAAATGTTACCTGTACAGTGTGGCAAGGGACTGCCACTCCTGTACTGACCTGTCTAGCCACACCTGACGGTGAAGCAGTCACCAGCCAGAATACAACTCCAGTCTTCCGGACTGACGTATGTGTGTTGTATTGTATTGTATTGTATTGTATTGTATTGTATTACTCTTTTGTCACAACAGATTTCTCTGTGTGGAATTCGGGCTGCTCTCCCAAGGGACAGTGCGTCGCTACACTGTGGGAGCCACCCATTATTGACTCACTTGTGTACACAAAGTGAGTCTGTGTTTTAACCCTGTGTGTGTGTGTGTGTGTGTGTGTGTGTGTGTGTGTGTGTGTGTGTGTGTGTGTCTGTGTGTGTCTGTGTGTCCATGGTAAATTTTAACATTGCCATTTTCTCCGGAAATACATTGTCTGCCAATACCAAAACTGGTTTAAACATAGTATGAAAAAAAATCACGGCCATACCAATAAGAGGTCGTAAGTCTCCCGAACCAAGCCGTATTTCCGAATCATTAACGGTTTATTTCGTCGAGATGTGTTCCGAAATCCGGAAATTCTAAAAACCGCTTTCAACTGAGTTTGGCCGACTAGAAGGTAGGTGGATTGTGTTTGACGACGGCATGACCTCGTTTTTCTTGTTAACAATTAAAAGGAAAGAAACAAATTCTGGACAGAACACTTACAGGTATACTAACTACACCATCAACGGGTTTACTGCATATAAGTATTCTAAAGTGGACTCTGAATTAACCGGAATGAACATAATTTTTTTTTAATGGAATCAGTCGTTTCTTTCAGCCCATTGTAGACAGGCTTGTGCAGATCTAGAGATCTACCATGTGTTGCGATGTGGTTGAAGGGGATGGCAACGTTTCCTTTATCGCCGAAATAAAAGAATAATCGATACATACTAAAGCACACACAAAGAAACATGATTTAAACGGCGTTACACTACAAACACATCTATTCATCGTACAGAGAAGAAAACGTCAACATTGATTGAAGTTTTAAGTTTAGTCATTTGACGTCAGATGTGCCACAGCCTTGGGGGATTAGTCTGCTTGCATCGGAACTGAACATGTGTGGCGGAATCCCACTGGCAAGCCTTTTTTTTCAATTTTTTTTTTCTCCCAAGCTATATCATATTTAATACAGAGCACTTTTCAACATTTTATAGGAAAAAAAAATATCCTCATGAATCCTTCACTGGATAAAGCGCGAAGCACAAGTGAGTCTTGGAGGCTTTGCCTCTTGTTTATATTTTTCCCTGCCTGCAGTTTGTTTTGTGTGTGTTTTTCAATTTGTTTTCCGATCGAAGTGGATTTTTCTACAGAATTTTGCCAGGGACGACCCTTTTGTTGCCGTAGGTTCTTTTACGTGCGCTAAGTACATGCTGCACAAGGGACCTCTGTTTATCGTCTCATCCGAATGACTAGCGTCAGGACCACAACTCAAGGTCTAGTGGAGGAGGAGAAAATACTGGCGACTGTGCCAGGATTCGAACCAGTGTGCTCAGATTCTCTGCCTAGGCGGACGCGTTACCGCTGGGCCATTACTCTACATGTGTGGTGTTGCTAGTGGTTTGAAAATTCGTGTATGTGCGTTCACTGAACGCTAAATTTTCAACATCAAAATCATGTTTGAGTTTCTGGGTTTTTTTTAATCTTATATTTCATTGGATTCACTTGACCCATGTGTCTATTTTCTTTTTTTTAAATTTCATGTAAGGTTAATGTTTTACACGAAGCTAGGGGAGCCACCCGCAGTCTGACCAGCGCGTTGGGGTTATGAGTAGGTAGCCATCTGCTTCCTTTTCTCAGCACTTATGGTGTAGCATATATGGGTCAGTCCGCACGCTTTGAATCTGAAACAAACTTCACTTTTTTATGAGATTCAGAGACCTGTGACACCGCCTGAAAACTGAAATTATGTCAGTCTGTCCGTCTTTCTGTCTCTCTGTCTGCCCGTCCGTCTGTCTCTCTGTCTATCGATCTGTCTCTCTGTCTGTCCGTCCGTCTGTCTCTCTGTCTGTCGATCTGTTGGTAATGGCCGTCTGTCTCTGTCTGTCGATCTGTTGATAATGGCAGTCTGTCTCTCTGTCTATCGATCTGTTGGTAATGGCCGTCTGTCTCTCTGTTGTCAATCTGTCTGTCGATCTGTCTGTAATGGCCGTCTGTCTCTCTGTCTGTCGATCTGTTGGTAATGGCCGTCTGTCTCTCTGTCTATCGATCTGTTGGTAATGTCCGTTTGACTCTCTGTCTATCGATCTGTCTGTAATGGCCGTTTGTCTCTCTGTCTGTCGATGTGTCTCTCTGTCTGCCCGTCCGTCTGTCTCTCTGTCTATCGATCTGTCTGTAATGGCCGTTTGTCTCTCTGTCTATCGATCTGTTGGTAATGGCCGTCTGTCTCTCTGTCTATCGATCTGTTGGTAATGACCGCCTGTCTCTCTGTCTATCGATCTGTTGGTAATGGCCGTCTGTCTCTCTCTGTCTATCGATCTGTTGGTAATGACCGCCTGTCTCTCTGTCTATCGATCTATTGGTGATGACCGCCTGTCTCTCTGTCTATCGATCTGTTGGTAATGACCGTCTGTCTCTCTCTGTCTATCGATCTATTGGTGATGACCGCCTGTCTCTCTGTCTATCGATCTGTTGGTAATGGCCGTCTGTCTCTCTGTCTATCGATCTGTTGGTAATGGCCGTCTGTCTCTCTGTCTATCGATCTGTTGGTAATGACCGCCTGTCTCTCTCTGTCTATCGATCTGTTGGTAATGGCCGTCTGTCTCTCTGTCTATCGATCTGTTGGTAATGACCGCCTGTCTCTCTCTGTCTATCGATCTGTTGGTAATGACCGTCTGTCTCTCTGTCTATCGATCTGTTGGTAATGACCGCCTGTCTCTCTGTCTATCGATCTGTTGGTAATGACCGCCTGTCTCTCTCTGTCTATCGATCTGTTGGTGATGACCGTCTGTCTCTCTGTCTATCGATCTGTTGGTGATGACCGCCTGTCTCTCTGTCTATCGATCTGTTGGTAATGGCCGTCTGTCTCTCTGTCTATCTATCTGTTGGTAATGACCGCCTGTCTCTCTCTGTCTATCGATCTGTTGGTAATGACCGTCTGTCTCTCTCTGTCTATCGATCTGTTGGTAATGACCGTCTGTCTCTCTGTCTATCGATCTGTTGGTGATGACCGCCTGTCTCTCTGTCTATCGATCTGTTGGTAATGGCCGTCTGTCTCTCTGTCTATCTATCTGTTGGTAATGACCGCCTGTCTCTCTCCGTCTATCGATCTGTTGGTAATGACCGTCTGTCTCTCTCTGTCTATCGATCTGTTGGTAATGACCTCCTGTCTCTCTCTGTCTATCGATCTGTTGGTAATGACCGTCTGTCTCTCTGTCTATCGATCTGTTGGTAATGACCGTCTGTCTCTCTCTGTCTATCGATCTGTTGGTGATGACCGCCTGTCTCTCTGTCTATCGATCTGTTGGTAATGACCGTCTGTCTCTCTGTCTATCGATCTGTTGGTGATGACCGCCTGTCTCTCTCTGTCTATCGATCTGTTGGTAATGGCCGTCTGTCTCTCTCTGTCTATCGATCTGTTGGTAATGACCGCCTGTCTCTCTGTCTATCGATCTATTGGTGATGACCGCCTGTCTCTCTGTCTATCGATCTGTTGGTAATGGCCGTCTGTCTCTCTGTCTATCGATCTGTTGGTAATGGCCGTCTGTCTCTCTGTCTATCGATCTGTTGGTAATGACCGCCTGTCTCTCTCTGTCTATCGATCTGTTGGTGATGACCGCCTGTCTCTCTCTGTCTATCGATCTGTTGGTAATGACCGTCTGTCTCTCTGTCTATCGATCTGTTGGTGATGACCGCCTGTCTCTCTCTGTCTATCGATCTGTTGGTAATGACAGTCTGCCTCTCTGTCTATCGTCTATCGATCTGTTGGTAATGACCGTCTGTCTCTCTGTCTATCGATCTGTTGGTGATGACCGCCTGTCTCTCTGTCTATCGATCTGTTGGTAATGGCCGTCTGTCTCTCTGTCTATCTATCTGTTGGTGATGACCGCCTGTCTCTCTCTGTCTATCGATCTGTTGGTAATGACCGTCTGTCTCTCTCTGTCTATCGATCTGTTGGTAATGACAGCCTGCCTCTCTGTCTATCGTCTATCGATCTGTTGGTAATGACCGTCTGTCTCTCTGTCTATCGATCTGTTGGTGATGACCGCCTGTCTCTCTGTCTATCGATCTGTTGGTAATGACCGTCTGTCTCTCTGTCTATCGATCTGTTGGTGATGACCGTCTGTCTCTCTGTCTATCGATCTGTTGGTGATGACCGCCTGTCTCTCTGTCTATCGATCTGTTGGTAATGGCCGTCTGTCTCTCTCTGTCTATCGATCTGTTGGTAATGACCGCCTGTCTCTCTCTGTCTATCGATCTGTTGGTAATGACCGTCTGTCTCTCTGTCTATCGATCTGTTGGTGATGACCGCCTGTCTCTCTGTCTATCGATCTGTTGGTAATGACCGTCTGTCTCTCTCTGTCTATCGATCTGTTGGTGATGACCGCCTGTCTCTCTCTGTCTATCGATCTGTTGGTAATGACCGTCTGTCTCTCTGTCTATCGATCTGTTGGTGATGACCGCCTGTCTCTCTGTCTATCGATCTGTTGGTAATGGCCGTCTGTCTCTCTGTCTATCGATCTGTTGGTAATGACCGTCTGTCTCTCTCTGTCTATCGATCTGTTGGTGATGACCGCCTGTCTCTCTCTGTCTATCGATCTGTTGGTGATGACCGTCTGTCTCTCTCTGTCTGTCGATCTGTTGGTAATGGCCGTTCTATTTGTGCCTTTTGGTGTTCACGTCGTGGTGCTTGAAAAATGGCAATCTCTGCTGTTGTGTGAATGGTATATCTAAAATATGTATGTATGTAACGTTTCGATGCCCCCAGTGTGCACAAGAAATAAACTGTTTGCCTTGCCTTGCAGAGCTCACATCAAAATGTGGATGGAACTGGAACAGCAGCAGTATGGCCTTTCTCCACCTGGATATCTACCTACCTACCCACCTACCTACCTACCTACCTACCTACCTATCTAGCTGGCTGGCTAGCTAGCTATCTTCCTGTATGTCGGGTTTTCTCCTGGTCGGTCGGTTCGTCGGCCCGTCCGTATGTCAGTCCATTGAAATATTCATCTATCCATCTGCGTGCCGGCCTGCCTGTCCGTCTGTCTATGGATCAATCAACCTATCCATCAGATCTCTCTCTATATATCTCTGAGTTTACATAATTAGATATTTTGATATCTATTAATGCAGGAAACAGTTGTACTTACATCCTTTGTTTGTTTTATTTTCTTTTTGTTTTGTTTTCTTTAGCATACACCAGGAATAAATTATTTCGTTTTCGTGTGTGTTTATTTCTTTTTACCTCAGCGAGCAAGTCGTGACTTTAACATCTGTACCAGTCTTTCTTCCCGCTCTTTCCCGGATCGTTCCGTGGCGACAGTCCACAGATACAGAACAGGATTCACAGCAGAGTTTATTGGCAACACAAACACGATCATGGCTTCGTGGACGTTTCTGAAACCAGCCACATTATATGTATCCATCATCGTAGTCAACCCAACTGACAACCAGAACAGAGCGTCTGTCACAGCCACTTTTCCCAGGAGGCGACATGATAAAAAATGTGATCTCTTCGCAGGATCAAGTAGTATTCTATATTTTGGTGTTCGCACAGAGAGGGTGACATGGCCAGCAATTATCATTAAGGACAAAACGAAGTTAAATGCAACCAGAAGTGTGAACCACTTGAAAGCTTGGCTTGAATCACAGCGTTGAAATAAAGCCAGACGACAAATGCCGGACTGGTCTCGGATGCCCCAGTGTGACAGTCCAGGAAGGAATGGAACCAAAGACAACAAGATCCCAACAGCCCACGTGACTGCACAAACAAAAGCAGTGGACACTGTAGTGAATCTCCATGACGTGCCAGAGAAGCAAAGAATGGCCACGTGCTTCAACGTGACAAACCAGATGATCAACACCGATACTTCACTACACAGAAAAGAAAGGAAGCCACTAAGTTTACAAGTTATACTTGAAGTCCATGCTGCTCTCAGCTGGAAATACTGTCCGTGGAATATTTGATCAGCTACAACAATCACGCTGGTGTGACTTCCCATACATATGTTAGCAAACTGTAAGTGGATTGTGGACAGCTTGAAACCACCTTCAAGCATTTGCTTACATGAAATTGCAACTATGAAGCAAACTGAGTTCCCTACAATGGCGAACAGGCTGATGAACCAAAAGAAGACCCTGTACACCTCACTTGGTATAATTCTTGTACAGGACGGAAGTACAGTATGTGGTGAGTAGCAATCTACTTTAAATTTCTGCGAAGAAAATACATTCTCACAGCAAAATCTATAGTCTGGAGCAAAGATACGTTTGATATCTGATTTTGCAAACAAATCTGATGGAAAGTTGTGAATAGGAATTTCTCTTATATCAAGTTCGGTCAACTCTGGGATAGTTTTAAATCCTGTAGGTCCAATTGTTTCAACAAGAGTAAAGGATGAATTTAAATAATGTCCATTTGGCAAATATATTGACCATTCTTTGTAAAGTGTATGTACATATGTTTTGGATATGTCCAGTTTTTGTAATACGTAATGGATATTCTTCCTTTGTTCACTTGTCATATGATCAAGAGGGTTGTTTGTTAAATGTAGGATTCTTAAATTTGATAGCTCCAGAAAAACTTTCACATCAAGAGTTTTTATGTGATTATTTGACAAATCAATAATCTGTAAGTTAACAAGCTTTGTAGCTGAAATGTTCACTAAAGAACAATGAGACAGGCTCAGGTGGATAATGTTTACATGTCCAACAAAAGAAGCAAGTGACATTCCTGATCCTTTTCCATCAACGTAGCGAAGATAAGGGAAAAGCTCACTGGTGAAAGGTTTACTGCACATGGCTGTGTGACCTTCACACAGACAGCCTTCAGAACAGACCCTGTCACACATCAGTTCATCATCCCGCTGTGGGCACTGGCTCCAGCCGTCACAAAGATAATCTCTGTGCACACAAGTTCTAGAAGCTCGACATCGATATAAACCAGGACAAGTCAGTGTCTCACAGCTTTGTTCGTCTTCTCCATAAACGCAGTCAGAAAATCCATTGCACAGAGTGTAGACAGGGAGACAGTAGAGCCATTCTTCCAGGCAACGATAATGGGTGTCCGGGCAAGACTGGCCCTCTTCCATCACCTGTGCAGTGAAGTAACCAGTCCCATCCATCTGGATGTGGAGCAGTCGGTGAATTTCTTCCTGTTTGTTGTCCACATGGAAGGTGCTGTTTTCTGTACAGCCGACTTCATCAGAGTCGTCCAGACAGTCTGAGAACTCATTGCAACGTTGACTGAGCAGAACACACTGGCCGTTAAAGCACAGAAACTCTTCACACAGAGGACGTTCACAGAATGACTCATCACTGTTATCAGGGCAGTCCTGTCTAAAGTCACACACTAAAGTGTACTGCAGTGTAGGAATCTCGTTATTATCGCATCTGAACGTGGCGTACATATCTAAACTCCTTCCATTGGATACCTTCTTTGCTTCATGCTCATCGGTGACATTGACGGGGGTCCAGAACTGTGAACGTATTGCTTTTCCACACAGACTATAGAGATTGCGTAGCAACAAAAGGCGCGTCGTATGGTCCCCCGGACAATCAAACAAAGCTTGGCGAGTCACTGTAGAGATTGAATGAGGTAAGCGTAAATGATTCACTGGAATACGCACTGAAAGCCTGTTTTTAGGTGAACGCAAACTCACCTCACACAATGCGGCACTACTGAGATATTTCCGTTTTATATCCTGAAAGCAAGTTAATCTCATAGAACGCATTGCGGCCATTTTGATAAGTCTGCTTGGTTGGTATGGACACATAAGTTCAAAGTGACTCGTTTTGTAGATGAAAGTGTTATCTAACCATCTTTGTAACTTTCCATACATAAAAGGCACAGAATCCCACCCTGATCTGAAAGCTATGAAAAAAATCATTCCATTGTAGTTATTCCAAATTGCGAGGCTGTCAGTCTGTTCTGTTCTTGTCTTTATTGAAGCTAGCTCTCCACCCATACTTTGACATTCATAAGATGGAAATGGAATTGATAAAGCTTTGTTAAAACTTACTAAAGTGAAACACTTGCCACGTGAAGCCACCAACCCCTGACACTCAGAACTACTAAAGGAACAGTGTTCTGTTTCATCCCGTTCGTCTTCGCACTCCAGCTTCAGATTACAGTCCAGGAAACTGTTAAATTGAGAGTAATAATCCACAGAACAATTGAGCAGACCACTGGGCAGCTTTTGGGGTACAACATTCCGGACTAAATTAGACACAGACAGTCTGATACCAGCATGAACATTTATCCTGTAGTACAAACGGAATTCAATATATGATTTAGCAAATACAAAGCCTGGCTTCGATCGTTCAACATTCACATCTGAAAACATTGATTTGAGCACGTTTGGTTTTCTGTAAATCAGTTCTATCTGCGTGTCACAGATGACATCGCCAATGCAGGCTGACTGCTGAAAGCTGACCATAGCGACATGTCCAAGAGGGATTTGCAAAATGTGACTCAATGTGAAGAACCAGCTATTAATGAATGGAACTATTACATATCCAGAATGATCTAACGTGTTTTTCGTGATAAGGCTATAGCTTTTATATTGTTCAAAGTCAATTCTCAGTAAAGGGTTATTTTTGTTACGCATATACATATGGTTTTCTGCGGAATCCACAAACATTTCTTCAAGAGAATGGACATTACATCTGACTATATCACCATCCCAGAAAATAGAACGCACTTTATACTCTATATCTGTCCCCCAAGGAACAGAATCACACCAGTATGTCAGTCTCTGAATACGAGCAACTACATGTGTGCCCCGTGGCATCTGCACGTGCAGCTTACAGAAAGAAGTGGAATCCTGACACACACCGTACACCACTCCCTGTTGGGCTGGGAAGTCCGGCAAGTCCTCGGCACAGTTGGACACGTTCACCTGCACAATGGTGTTGTGTGTGGCGTTCTGATCAGTGAGGTAGTCTGCACCAGGACAGATATCCCCGATCTTCAGCGGAATGCGATGGAAGGTGATGTTGGAATCGTGCATCCCTCCTTGATCAGTGATGGCACCACCATGTACAGAAATAAGTTATTTCACCAGTCTGCCACATGAAACACAAGCTAGACAATGCTTGGTTACCCTTTAATGCATGTTTCATATTTCGTTCACTGCTAATTACTAAATTGTAAAGAGCAAAGCATTTGCACTGTAACAGCTGTAAAATCTAAACAGAGCTTAGTAATGAGTTCCACGCCTGAAAAGAAAGGCAATATCGGAAGCAGATGTAGATGAATATGTGCGTGTGCGCGCAGACACGTGCACAAGGATACATACAAAGACAAATAAGGACAAACTTGGAGACGTCATGAGGATGTGGTAATGTGCTGTCCAATGTGACATGCTGTCCTATGGGAGACGTCATGTGGTGATGTGCTGTCCTAAGGGAAACGTCATGTGGTGATGTGCTGTCCTATGGGAAACGTCATGTGGTGATGTGCAGTCCTAAGGGAGACGTCATGTGGTGATGTGCTGTCCTATGGGAGACGTATGTGGTGATGTGCTGTCCTAAGGGAGTCGTCATGTGGTGATGTGCTGTCCTATGGGAGACGTCATGTGGTGATGTGCTGTCCTAAGGGAAACGTCATGTGGTGATGTGCTGTCCTATGGGAAACGTCATGTGGTGATGTGCTGTCCTATGGGAGACGTATGTGGTGATGTGCTGTCCTAAGGGAGTCGTCATGTGGTGATGTGCTGTCCTAAGGGAAACGTCATGTGGTGATGTGCAGTCCTAAGGGAGACGTCATGTGGTGATGTGCTGTCCTAAGGGAGACGTCATGTGGTGATGTGCAGTCCTAAGGGAGACGTCAGGTGGTGATGTGCAGTCCTAAGGGAGACGTCATGTGGTGATGTGCTGTCCTAAGGGAGACGTCATGTGGTGATGTGCAGTCCTAAGGGAGACGTCATGTGGTGATGTGCTGTCCTAAGGGAGTCGTCATGTGGTGATGTGCTGTCCTAAGGGAAACGTCATGTGGTGATGTGCTGTCCTAAGGGAAACGTCATGTGGTGATGTGCAGTCCTAAGGGAGACGTCATGTGGTGATGTGCTGTCCTAAGGGAGACGTCAGGTGGTGATGTGCTGTCCTATGGGAGACGTCATGTGTATATGGTGATGAGTCTCTGTCGTGTTCTTTCAGACTATGTCAAGAGATTAGATTCCACTCAGACAGCGTATCTTTACAACCTTCACACAGGATGTGGCTTCACCGTCCGTGACTGGTCACGTTTGTTATTTTTGACTCACTTGAGTAAACGAAGTGAGTCTATGTTATAACCCGATGTTTGGTTGTGTGTGTGTGTGAGTGAGTGAGTGAGTGTGTGTGTGTGTGTGTGTGTGTGTGTGTGTGTGTGTGTGTGTGTGTGTGTGTGATAAACTTTAAGATTACAATTTTCTCTGGAAATACTTTGTCTGCCAATACCAAATTTGAATTAAACGTAGTAGGAAAAAAATCTTCACAGTCATACCAATGATAGGTTGCAAGTCTTCTGATTTAAGCCGAATTTCCGGATTTTTAACGGTTTATTTCGTTGAGGGTAGATTCCGATTCAAAAACACCACTTCACCGCATCCCAGTTGCCGGAATGCAGGCCATTTGGCTGGTAAGAAGTCGGCATGACATCGTTTTTCTTGTTCGCAATTTAAAGAAAAGAAAAGAAATACAAATTATGGACAGAACACACACATTTACACTAACTACACCATCCCCGTGTTTACTGCATATGAATATTCTAAAGTGGTAACTGAATTAACTGGAATGGACATAAAAAAATTGAATCGATCGTTTCAGTTTCGCGATGTCAACGCCGTCTCCTTTACCGCAAAATTAAAAGAATTTCTTGAATAATCGAGATGTATCGAGAAAATATGATTTAAATGATGTTATCACCTCGAATACAATAATATATTTATTGCACTAAAAACAACAACAAAAAACCAAAGCTTTAAATGTCAAGTTAGGTCAAATGACGTCAGATGCACTGTAGCGCTGGGGACTGGACAACTTGTGTCCGAATAGAACATCAGTGATTCTGTCCCGCTCACAAGCCTGTCTTTCTTTCCCTCCAAAGCTTATTGACCTTGAATGCAGAACCCATTTTAACAACTTTTAAATCTCTTTTATTTTCTCCTCATGATTCCTTTACTGGATAAATCCCGTGTCACAAGTGAGTCTGGAAGGCCTTGCGTCTCTTGTTGTCATAGGGTTCAAAGTGGAAAGACGTGAAATTAAAGAACAAACACACACACACACACACACACACACACATACTCACACACACACACACAAAGCATTCCCTTGTCGAGTTTTGTCTGGCTGTGAATTCGAATTCAAACGTTTTGCTACAGCAGACTAGAACACGTATGCCCATGTCCACGCTGATTAAGTATAAATGGGATGATGCAATGAGGGAGACTTTCTACAGTAATATGTCATCTGACAAGGTGAAACAAATAATTCAGGATGCAATTTCACTTGTAGATGTTGATGTTAACGCTGCACTGTCAAAATTTAATGAATGTTTTGCTTTCTCGGGTGAATGTATGAAGAAAGCAGTTGTGTTTGGGAATGAGAGAAGGAAAGTATGGTTTGATCTTGAGTGCCGTGAGAGCAGAAAAGTTCTTCGTAATCAATTACATAGGGCCTCTAGAACTAACCTGGACACTGACCGTCTGGCTTATGTCCAAAAACGTAGAGAGTATAAAGAGTTATTGCGTAAAAAGAGAAAACTGCATAGAGAGGATGTGATTCAGTCTCTACGATGCCACTCGACCAATCCAAAGCAATTCTGGGACACAGTTCGTTCTGTTAGGCCTAGATCAGGTGGTACCGACAATATTTCTTGCAATGATTGGTTCTCCCACTTTCAAAATGTTTTCAATGATTTTTCTGTGGATAACAGTAGTGATGATAACTTTTGTATGTATTATGACAACCGGCATGCTGCTCGTTTATGCGAGAGAAATGATTCATTAGATCAAGAAATTTCTGTATCAGAAATCGAAGCTGCTGTCAGGGCACTCAAGAGTCAGAAAGCTGCTGGGCCTGATAGGCTAATTGGAGAATTTTACAAACATAGTGCATTTCACATCATGCCTTTTTTGTTGAAGTTTTTTAATTTCATATTTGATTACGGCATTTTTCCAGATGATTGGTGTTTGTCAGTGTTGCAACCACTCCATAAGAAGGGCGATTTGAATGTGCCTGATAATTACCGTGGTATCTCCCTGTTAAACATTTGTAGCAAGCTTTACACTTTTGTGCTGAATAGACGCCTTACTAAATGGATTGAAGAAAATGGGGTTATTGGGGAAGAACAAGCTGGGTTTAGGGAAGGTCATTGCACAACTGATCACATTTTTACACTGCTTGCATTAATACAAAGACAACTACTCAGACATAGAAAATTATACGTTGCATTTATTGATTTTCGAAAAGCTTTCGATACTGTTAGAAGAGATAAGCTCTGGAGAATTCTGAGTGTCAATGGTATCAATGGAAAATTTTTAAATGCACTGAAAAGTATTTACACAGTTGTTAAGGCGCGTGTTCGCGTCGGAGGTGACCTCACAGATACTTTTCTATGTCCTCGCGGGCTGAAACAAGGCGAAGTATGTTCTCCTGCATTGTTTTCATTGTTCATTAATGAGTTAACAAAAGAAATTAATAATCATGGTAGGCACGGCATTCAGCTTTCACCAGAGTTTATCCAAATTTTGATCTTGTTATTCGCCGATGATGTTGCCTTGTTATCTGACAGCATAATTGGTCTTCAAACCCAACTGAATGTTTTGTTCGAAACCGCCAGACGCCTTGACTTAGTTGTAAACCTTGATAAATCAAATATTGTTGTCTTTAGAAATGGAGGTTTTCTTGCACAGAACGAGGCATGGATGTTCGGTGATGCACAACTGAAAACTGTTAGCATGTACAAGTATCTTGGTGTTATCCTTACTACCCGACTTTCTTTCCAACCCACTATGCGTGATTTGTCTGAACGTGCGAGAAAGGGATGTGCAGCTATCTTTAAAATGCTTTGGTCTATTGGTGAACACTCCCCTAGTATTTTTTTCAAACTATTTGACATGCAAATCAAACCAATTTTGACATACGGAGCAGAAGTTTGGGGTTTGACTGGAAATCAAGAGTGCATTGAAAGGGTGCACTTGTCTGCAATGAAGCGTCTTTTGGGCGTGAGTCAGAGAGCACCAAGACACTTGATTTACGGTGAACTTGGTCGCTATCCCCTGTATGTGACCACCTACTCCAAGTGTCTTAAATTTTGGCTTCGTATTGTCTTTATGGATAATGACCGTTTCCCTAAGAAAGCTTATAATATGATGTTATCATTGCAAAGTCATAATTATTGTACTTGGGCTTGCTCTGTGAGAAATGTTTTGTATAAATTTGGATTTGGTGTTGTTTGGGAGGCTCAGTCAGTTGGTAATGTCAAAATGTTTATGACTGAATTTAAGCAGCGTTTGGTTGATTGCTTTACTCAAGACTGGCGTTCAGCTCTCCAGTCTCACGATTTTTATGATGTGTATTCAGCTTACAACCAGTCCTTGTCACTTAAACCTTACTTGAATAATGTCAAATGTATAAATATGCGCCGTGTTTTTTCGCAGTTTAGAATTGGAATGTCCAACTTACGCTCACACTTTTTGCAGTTTAACTATGATGGGCAAAGTAGGAATTGTCCTTTTTGTGATGACACTCCGGAAACCGAAATGCATTTTCTTTTGGTCTGCCCTAAGTACTGTTCCCTGCGCTCTCAGTTTATTCCTGCTAAATTTCACAAACATCCAAGTGCATCTAAGATGTCCATGTTGTTATCTTGTGCGAGCGAGAGATTGAGTGTTAGTATATGCAAGTTTGTATTCAAAGCCTTTTCATTACGAGCAAATGCTCCAGAATCGTTATCGATGCCCATGTAGTTCAATGGTTGTCCTAGTATTCATTTCCCTGTATTAATTCTGTTTGTCCTTGTGAACTCCATTGTTATGGATCTGTGGTCTGACAATTAAAATATTTCGACTTCGACTTCGACTTCGACACACACACACACACACACACACACACACACACACACACACACACACACACACACCTTATATATTTTAAGCACGTGCACAACACCTGTACAGAGGGGACATAGGTTTTATCATTTCACTCGATGTATCACTTCCACCATAGCGTTTGCACCATCCCCGGCATCACCAATCCACCCTGACTACTAATACAATTCACAAACCGCCACTTTTCGCTTCTCTGGGTTATTCCTCCTTCAGAACCCGCACTGGAGAAACGCCATTCCTCGCCAACCACATGCACGCACGCAAGCACGCACACGCTCATCACATATGTAAGCGTGTATGTGCTTGCGCGTAAGCATGCGCATGTGGTGATGTGCTCTTCTATGGGAGACGCCATGTGACTTGTGGTGATGATTCTCTCTCTTGCAAAAAAGAGGGATATATTTGCAGAAAGCGTTGCTGAGATCCCATTACCCATAATCACACTAAATATAAAACGGTTTTCGTGAGTCAAACAATTTCAAATACAAAACAAGATTGCTACATGTTTGTTACTTCGAGCAGGACATTTTTGGCTCTGCTGGTAACAATCCGACATACTGCAACAAACATCGGCCTTGTAGAATGCATTCAACAACTGGAATAACACCAGTCGAACATTCTCTGACTACTAAGTGGTCTACCCACCTTTATTTTTCTTAAATCAGTGATACCACTTTTACTCATTTTCGATTTAAGATGAATTAGATGCTGCTACCTAGTGCAGTTATGTTTGCAGTCCAGTCAGCTCCAGATAGCAAAGCAACGTGTCTGCCAGAAGTAACATAAGCAAATCAAAGTTAGATAAACAATTCAAAATAGTCACGTGTAAACACTGCAGGGTGTGTGTGTTTTCTGACCATTTCCAGTGCCGGTTCATTTATAGCCTAACTAAGGAATACAACACCGGATTAATGTCGTCACCTTATTTTACGTTGACAGAGAGGGGTACGTGAAGAGACAGACGGACAGAGAGACAGCAGGCGATAATTTATCGGTGGTGTACTTTGCGTCAGAATGCTACATAATTTAGTAGCAACAACCATCACATCAATACTTCAATGCACAGTTATAAATCAAGGATGCCGTCATCTGTTAGTACCACTGTTTGTGGCTGGTATCCAACACGTTGACATTCCCTTGGGTGATTTATGATCTTTGCTGCCATACATGTCACACGAACGCGTGCGCTCATGGCACCTTACAAATACACACTGTATGCAAGCACGCATGCACTATTGCTCGCTCACCCGCACACGCACGCACACACACACACACACACACACACACACAATTATACTCAGATATCCTTGCGCGTGCTCGCTCACTGCTATATTGGCGTGGAAAGTCGCACATAATTCAGCCCCGACATGGCCTCCACAGTGGGCTGCACAATCATTAACAGGTATATAAAAGCAGCATCAAGTTAGCGTCTGTGCATTTGTTTCAGTGGAAGATTAACATAGACTGGGCTCAATACAAAACGATCAAACTAGATAACAGACGTGTTTCACCGCTTTCAACGAAAAGCTAGCAGTTCTGTGTTCGAGTTCTGATTTCCAACATGGGATCATCACGTACTGCGAATAGGGCCAAAAAATGCACTGTCAAATTTGATTAGCGAGGACAAAGCGAGCAGTGCACGCTGGAAAATCTCCCGAACTAGTTTGCGATATAACAAACTATCTTCAACTTAAAAAAAAAAAAAATCCAGGATTATTGATCATTTGAAAATGTCTGACTTGGATTACTGTAAGGTAGGTAGGCCTGATTGCAAACGATCCAGTCAAAGCGACCCGCTCAACGTGTGTATTGTACAGATAACAGGTTGTACGATCGTCAGAGGTTTTTTGAAGGCTTTTTCCGACTGGTTGCACGTTTTTTCAACGGTTGGAATAGCAGGGGTGCCAGTTGGTAAATGCGAACGGGCAAGTCTAATTGCGAACGATAGGTCTGGGTACATATGGACAATTAAAATATATGCAGGGCTTGAACTCGTTAGACATTGTTAAAACATTGTACCAGACTGCTGTATTGTTGGCTTAGATCGCACATGCACACACACAAACACACATTTAAACACATACACCCCAGACAACGCGAGAAAACACCCTTTTTCAGAGCGCTCATTAACTGTGCAGCATCGTGCGGAAATAGACTCACGTCGAAATATCCCATGATCTAACTGCAAAGGACATTATTTTGGAAATTCCTGTCAAAACTGACACTCTGATCTGTCGCCAACATGCTTTCTTAATTAAAAACTTTATAACAACATACCACGCATATATGCGCGGAGGCCGAAGCTGCGCTCAGCACGTCTCACGCATATCTGCGTGGTAGCGCCATTTGTAGTTCAACACGCGGCGCGCGCATCTGTGTGCCGATTTTTGTTTCGAAACAAAGACTGCCTGTCAGCGGTCTGAGGGAAAAAAACACATGGAATTCCACATATCAATCATCCGTCTATTTTTAGACCACTTTCGGCTGGCCCAGTCAGCGTAATCCCGTGGAATCCCCAACTTGAAACAAAAGACTCAAGACCAGTCATTTTGCTATCAAGGGTGGCGTCGAGAGGGACGAGGTGGACGGTCGTGTCACTTGAAGAAGTGCTTCAAGAAGTTGTTCAGAATGGCTCTGGCGATGAAGGTAGCCGTTCAGAAAGTGATGATGAAGACAGAGAAAATGAAGACAATTTACTTGAAGATATTGTCGTTATGGGTAACTGAAAATGACGAAGAAATTGACGATACCGAGGAGACGTGTAGGTGATGGCGATCCTGATTTTCAACTCGAAAACGGAGAAAGCGACAGTGACAGTGATGATTCCATGGTTGTTGATGATCGAAGAAATGATGAACCAGTCAACAACAACAACAATGTGCAGCCTGCTGTTGGTGGAAATCAGACGCAGCAAACATGGGTGCGCGACATCAACAACTTTACGTGTTCCTGCTTTCACCGATCAGTTTACATTTTCATCTGTACTTTTTGAGGTGCTGAATTTAGATCATGCACCATTCAAACCATGCCGTGTGTGTGTGTGTGTGTGTGTTTTCAGGCAGTCTCTGTGTGTCAGTCTCAGTGTATGTGCTGTGAACAATCATTGAATCAGTCTATGACACGATGTCTTTGTGATGTGGTTAGCCAGTAAACACACACACACACACACACACACACACACACACACACACACATTCAGTTTATAATTCTGACTTTGTGGGCTAATTTCGGACAGACAGAAACTGAACAGAACAGCGAAACAAACTTTGTGAATCTTCAGAGAGGAGACAATTCTGTGCCGAAAGTGACAGTGTGTGCTTCCCATCATCATCTTTTGTTTTGTGCTTGTGTGTGAAGCTGAATTTTACATTATTTTTCAAGATTACCTCTCTGAATGCTTGAGGTGAGTGAAAGATTTTATTATTACATTATTATCTGATCTATTGACACATTCTTCGGTAGGTTTTGTGTAGATTATAAGTTTTGCTTTTTTCCACTTTGGGTGTCTTTGTTTCCTTGCATGGCTGATACAAAAGAGGAAGAAACAGTAGCAAAAACACAGCAGTGTGATAGATGAAAGATTTTTTTTCCAATGATACCAAACACTTATGCTGAATCTGTAATGAAAGGTAACAAATTTCCTCTTGAAAAGTACTAAAAGTAGCCCGTTTCCAGTCTACACACGGCCACTGAACATCTCGCGTGAGGCGAAAATCCACCCAGCTGAGGTACGCGGTGATATTAAATTCTCCCAGCACTGGTTATGCACAATTCATTCAACATACCTAATCAAATCTGCTTTTCTAAACTATGCCAAAGTTCAAGACCTGCTACTTGCTTCCCTTGATCTTAGAATTTTGAGAGCACGTTGGTGAACTTGATCGGCAGTGGTGCGCGCAGAGAAGAAAGAGCGTGGACATAACTACACGAAATAGCCGATGTT
The DNA here is from genome assembly GCF_041734735.1 of Babylonia areolata. Classification (NCBI taxonomy): domain Eukaryota; kingdom Metazoa; phylum Mollusca; class Gastropoda; order Neogastropoda; family Buccinidae; genus Babylonia; species Babylonia areolata. The sequence goes on from NC_134887.1 coordinate 20,702,813, forward strand.
TGACTGGTTCTTGGAAATGGATATTCATTAAGGTATCAGAAGGAAGCTGAAGCAGACGTTAAATTGTGAAATGTTTGTGCTCTGAAGTCGGGCGGTACACAAACAGTTCGCAATTACACGCTGCTCGCAATTAGGCCTTCCTACCCAACTACTGGCTCCGATTTTCCTCGCTCTATCCGGATTTGAATGGGTACTTGACATGTTGGGAAAGGCTAACACGGCGAAAGCAGAGGATTGGGCCTAACCTTCTGATGCCCTGATGGATATGAATTCGCTGCACTGATTTAAAAAAAAAAAAAAAAAAAAACCTTTATGTGCATAAGGTTCTATAGGCAGTGGGGTCGTGGAAAAACACTTTGACATAAATATCTTCCTTTTTAAAATCTGCATGCCTTTCTAAAATAGCTTTATGCGAGATACAAAACTGAACGGCATAATGCGTATACAAGAGATGATGGATCCAGATCTGATGTGCAACGGAACTTTTATAAGCCAATGTTTTCTTTTCCCCAATAGTTAATACTTGTATTATTTTCAGATGTTTTCTTTATAACCACTTCTTCCCACGGGATTTTTGGTGTGGTGATGTTTTTGTATGTGTGTGTGTTTTCTTCTTTTTTTTTATCATTATTAAATATTATTGTCTAATGGTCTGTGTAAATGATTCAGGGGTAAACTGTTGTTGCTGACTCTAGCATAAATCATCCGTCTATCGACTTATGCCCTATCTAGTTTATTCTATTTCACTTATTATTATTATTATTTTATTACAGTGGTAAATGGTGTGACTTTGTTGTTGTTGTTGAATATTTGTCTACAAGTAAAAGAAAAGAAAAAGTTGATTATAAAAAAAGGAGATATCTTCCTTTTTTGAAAATATATCATGGTAAACCATTTTAAATGAAAAAAGAAAAACAAAACCAACCAACCAAACAAACAAAATAACACGTCTTGGAGGTTGTGCGAAAACAGGAGTTCACACTTGGCTGCCAGCAAGGTCGGGCGCATTTCTGAGCTCCGTGTGATTTCGCTCAACTGCTCTTTCTTTACGCTTTAGTGAGTGTTATTGCTGTGATTCGCCTTTCTTGATATTTGTAACATACTTCTTTTCTTTTTTTCTTCTTTTTTTTAACAAGTGTCTCCTCCGTCCATTATTTTTGCTTTATTTTATTCTTTTTATTTTATTTTAATTTTTGTTTTTATTTTTCACAAAACATTACCATTAATTCTAAACATCCTGCCCTTCCTTCAGCTATCATTCCATCTTCCTGATAAATTCTGTGAGTTCTTTGACCAGAAAATTTCAGACATTTCGCAGTGAACTGGACTCCATCCATCAGCCCTTGATGTTCACTCACATACTTTCAATGGTGTCCCCTTGACTGTGCTCAAATGGTTTTCTAGTTATCACAGAAATTGAATACATTTCTTTGTCTATAGGTTCTTTTCCTGAAGATCTTTTAAACATGTTCTAGTTACACTTCAACTCAAGAATCCCAGTCTTGACAAAGAAAACCTAAAAAAAAAGGACCTTCTTCAAGTTTACCCTTTCTGTTTGTGTCAAAATTACTGGAAAGAGTCAATCGTCAACTCCTCAGTCATTGGTAATCCATTGACCTCCTTGAGGTGTTCCAGTCTTCATACAGACAGAAACACGATACCGATGCAGCCCTAACACATGTCTAACACACTGCACCGTGTGTATGACTTTGCTGCGTCCATGTTGTCATTTGTAGTTCATGACTGTGTGAAAGCCAGTTTTCTTTGTTACTGTTAAAAGGCCAGTTTGCCTTTGTTACTGTTAAAAGGCCAGTTTGCCTTTGTTACTGTTAAAAGGCCAGTTTGCCTTTGTTACTGTTAAAAGGCCAGTTTGCCTTTGTTACTGTTAAAAAGCCAGTTTGTCTTTGTTACTGTTAAATAGCCAGTTTGTCTTTGTTACTGTTTTGTAGACAAACACAACTATAAGATGTAACAAGAGGGAATGTTTTTGTTCGGTGAGGAGAATCTTTGTGAAGGCACAACGTGAGGATGTGGGTGAATATGTCATGAATGGTGCGGCATGTATCACGATGTGTAAAGTCGGAGAGAGCAGTTTCTGTAGATACGACAGTAGCGTTTTCTGATGAACTGACAAGTTAAGAACACAAGGTTGTCAACTTGTGTAATGAAATGGGTATTGTGGACATGCATGAAGACACAATCACAGGTTTACATATGCAGTTAATACCACGTTGATGTGAGGAAGAAAATACATATTTTGCCGCATTTTCATGAAGCACACATGAAAATATATTAGAAAAACAAAGGAGCACATACCTGGCGATAAAGGAGCCGAACACAAAGAAGATGAAGAGTCGCTGGTCACAGTAGCTGAGGCAGTCACCGAAGCAGAAACAGGTACACTTGCAGGTGACACCACTCGTCTCCAAGCTAATAATATAAGACGTTTTCACGTCTAGAGGTGACAATGTATTTTGACTTGCAAACGGAGACAAGGCAGGTTCAGATATAATATATTACACTATCTGAATCTGTGGACACATTTGACATACCTTTTATGGAACATTTATACGATGTTGTAGCATATGATGTAAGAACTGTATTATGAAAAGCCAAATCTGACGTGGGAAGTGTATTTGTTAAGTAAGGCAGAGACAGCAGAATTATAAGGCATGCTTACAGATAGGGAGATATGTATTAGTTTTACTGTGGAAGTCCCGTGTGAAACCTCTAGATGATAGCCTGAAAACAATGAAGGCAAATTGTTTTCAGTCCTCCAGCGAATTTCTGGTTTGACGAGACAGGCATGACAGACAGACCAAACATACCAGTGTTTATTGAGATACTCCCACTTTGAGCAGGCCGAATGGTGTCGTGACAATCACAACGTTGTTGACTTCGGTAATCCAAGTAAATAAAAATAAGCAAAACTGAATAGTCAACTAAACGTTACTAAGGAGACCACTTCTCACTCAGCTGAAGACTTTCAGCAGCTCATGAGTCATTTCAGCGGGCCTTTCTGAGACGTGGGACCCACCATCAGTGTGAAGTAAGCACAGGTCATGGGACAAGGCATAGACCCTCCAGCCGGTATCAGAATCTCTTACCATGATTTGGATGTTGTCTATGACTGAACCTGGGTTCCACAATCACAGACTACCTTAGCCTTGCAACACGAGGCAAACAAACATAATTATCAGCAATGAGTCCTGGATTCTACCTGCCCGACAGGAACAAAAGCTTAACGCCTTCCACATGACTTCCGACGCTTCCTAAACATCACCGGACAGGACAAAGTTCCACGCAACACCGTCTTGGGGAGAGATGGAATCCCCAGCACGCGACAGAGACACATGGGCAGACTCCATCACGTAGCACGAATGGACGATGGCCGGAACCCAAAGGATTTCCCTTGCAAAGAACGGATACAGGGGAAACGTCAGACAGGTAGACCCCAGTTATATATGGAGTTTCCCGTCGGACCGACGAATGAGTAGGCAGGCAGGCTTATCTGTCAGTGTGTGTCTTCATATGGGAGAAGAGGCCGATTCTGGATGGGCAGCACTTCCCACAGGTGTTGCAAGGGAAACCGTCTCCAGAAGTTGAGCCCTGCTTCCTTCGCTCACGCTTCTCCTTAATGGCCAGCATTTTCTTGTTTTCAAACGTCTTTATGCCACTAGGGCACAGCATCCTCCAGCGAGAGTGTCAAGGGCATCAGTTTCCCAGGAAGCGATGTCTATGTCACAGGCTTTGAGGTTTGTCTTCAAGGTGTCCTTGAAGCGCTTGCAGGGTCTTCCAAGTTCGCGGTGGCCTTCCTTCAGCTGGCCATACAAAAGCATCTTCGGGATCCTGCTGTCTGTCATGCGGACAACGTGTCCTGTTCAGCGTAGCTGGCACTGGATCAACAGGCTCTCGATGCTGGGCAGGCCGCTCCTCTCTAGGACCTGGAGGTTGGAGACCCTGTCTTGCCACTTTATGCCGATGATCTTTCGTAGGCAGCTCTGGTGAAACTGCTCAAGTTGTTGAATGTGACGGCGATACGTCGTCCATGTTTCACAGCAGTACAACAAAGTGGTCAGCACAACAGCTCTGTAGGTTTTCATCTTGGTGCTGAGCCTGATGCCTTTGTTGTTCCACAGCCTGTTGTTGAGTCTGCCAAAGGCGGAGCTGGCCTTGGCGATGCGCAGCGTCACTTCTGCACTGGCGTTCTGTGAGCTAGCTGGTTGCTACATGGACTCGGTCTTGCTGAGGCTGATGGTGAGTCCAAAGCGCCTGCAGGAGGTTGATAACCTGTCCATAATGAACTGCATGTCCTCATGGGTGTGTGCAGCAAGCGCACAGTCATCAGCGAAGAGGAACTCTCTCAACAGTGCCTCAAACACCCTGGACCTGGCACGGAGTCGCCTCAAGTTGAAAAGTTTGCCATATGTGCGAAACTGAATGTAGATGCCCTGGTCACAGTCTTGGAAGGCGTCAATCAGCATGGCAGAGAAGAGAATGGAGAACAGTGTGGGTGCCTAGACGCAGCCCTGCTTTACTCCATTTACCACAGGGAACGGATCCGACATGTCAGTATTTTCCTGTACTCTGGTCTGCATGCCATCGTGGAATGACGCGATCAGCTAGATTAAGCTCTCTGGGCAGCCGAACTTTAGGAGGATCTTCCACAGACCACGGCGGTTCACCGTGTCGAAGGCCTTAGTCAGGTCTACAAAGACCACAATAATAATAATAATAATGGATACTTATATAGCACACTATCCAGAAATCTGCTATAGGTGCTTTACAAAAATGCTTTTGTTAACATAAAACATTACATCTATGTTACCTACACACACCAAAATGTGACCACATACACACACACACACACACACACACACACACACACGCACACACGCACACACGCACGCACACACACACACACACACACACACACACACACACTGCATACATACATTTTAACATACATGTGTATCTAACAGCTACCCTAACACATACAGGCATGGGCAGGCACAAGCTTACATAAACACACGCACACATTATACACATTCATATACATGCATGTAATTATGTACACATACATATGTATACACACATAGTCAAGCACAGCTAACGCAAAGGAAGTGGACCTGCCACAATTGAACTTATTGCTGAGGGAAAAAGTGAGTTTTGAGACGAGATTTAAAAGATGCGAGGGAATCAGAATGACGGAGGTTATCAGGGTTCCACGTCTTTGCTGATTGAAAAGAAAACGATCTGATCCATAGGTCTTACTTCTGACGTGAGTTATCCTGAGAAGTCGAGTATCAGAGGAAGAACGGAGCTGGCGAGACGGAGTATAGATATGGGGGAGTTCAGAAAGATACTTAAGGCCAGATCCGTTGACTGCAGAAAAGGTCAGAGTGGATAGCTTATAGTCTATTCGATCAGAAACAGGCAACCAGTGGAGAGACTGAAGGAGAGGAGAAACATGGTCAAATTTAGAAGCTCTGCAAATGAGTCTGGCAGCGTTATTCTGAATTCGTTGGAGTCTGTCTAACAGATATTTGGGAAGGCCGGCCAAAAGAGCTGCAGTAATCCAATCCTGAGAGAACCAGAGAGTATACAAGTGTCTTGGTTGCATCGGTTGAGAGATAGTGGCAGATAGAGCTGATTCTACGCAGTTCCAAATAGGCAATTTTACAGATATTCGAAATGTGCTGTGGAGCTCATTGTTCTGCTCACGGCACTTCTCATGCATCTGGAATACGGCAAACACCATGTCACATGTTCCCCTGCCTGAGCGGAAGCCGCACTGTGCTTCAGGGATGACTGTGTTGGAGACATGGTCAACCAGTCTGTTCAGTATGATGCGGGCGAAGATCTTGCTGGCGATGCAGAGGAGAGAGATTCCACGGTGGTTATCGCAGGATGTTTTGTCTCCCTTCCGTCCTGGGGGACCTCCCCTCTCTCCCAGATAGACTGGAACAGGGCGGTCAGCTTGTCTGTCTGCACCTCGCCTCCATACTTGTAGATGTCAGCCTGGATTCCATCCGCTCTTGGTGCTTTTTCTGACGTTGTCAGCTTCAGGGCCTTCCGGGTCTCGGCCTTGGTGGGAGGGGCAGCTAGCGAGTCATTGACTGGTAGCTGTGGGAGGGCTGCAATTGCCTCGTCAGATACGGACGAGTTGAGGAGGGTGTTGAATTGCTCTGTCCAGCGGGCAAGGATGTCTTTCTTATCTGTCAGGAGGGTGGTCTGGTCCAAGGCTCGGACAGGGGTTGATCCTTTGACTCTCGGCCCATACACAGCTCAAAGAACGGGTAGAGGGGAAACGTCATACAGGTAGACCCCAGTTACGCTATGTACACACACACACACACACACACACACACACACACACACACACACACATATATGTGTGTGTGTGTGTGTGCGTATGTGTGTGTGTGTGTATGTATATGTATATGCAAGAGAGATCTCACTGCCTTTAACGTCGAACGGAATACCAGAGAATCTGCAGTCTCAGAACGATCGGCTTTTGCGGCAGATAGCACAGAAAAGGCCGGTTCAAGAACCTTGCCCAGCGTTCCCAGGCACTGAGACCGAAGAGAAAGGCCCACAGCCAGACATGCCAGCGTCTGTCTTCACCTATGCGCTGTGAGAGAGAGGCTAGCACTCTCGTGTTGTTCTTTCCAGCCACACCCGACGCAGTATCAATCACCACCCAGAGTGCAGTAACTCAATGGTCTCACGCGACTGCCGGATTCCTATCTGTATAGATCAGTCTGCACGCTTTGATACCTCTTTGAAACTGAAACTGAAACGTTGTGTATCATTGTACACTGTGTAAATACCAACACATGCTTTCATGCACTGTCCTACATTAAAGCATACACATTCATGCACAGGTATAAATACTGATAAAAATGTTGCACGGGGGGAGGATATGATATAAAATATAGCATTATCTCCATGCTGGGAGAGACACGATTAGGAAGAACCACACAAGCTACATGACAAAATAATGGAGACAAGAAATAAGTGCCTTTCTCTCTTTCTCTGTATCCGTGTTCAGTGTTTGTGTGCATTCGCGCGCACATGAATGCATGCAGGAATACCCGTGTGTATGTGTTTGTGAGCGTGTTTGTACACAAAACTTAATTCACGTTTACACTTTTTCCGAGGCACACGGACACTTGTGAACGCAGGGAGAGTGAGAGGAAGAGAGAGAGAGAGAGAGAGAGAGAGAGAGAGAGAGAGAGAGAGAGAGAGAGAGAGAGAATTTGTGATTATTAATTTGTATAAAATATCTGAAAGACGTCAATATGAGAGAGACACGAACTCAAAGAGACGGATAAAGACAGACAGTGAACAGAATGCTCTGGTATGGACACATCCGTGCAAGCGTGATATCAAAGAGATAGGGCAACGGGCAGAGGCAATGAAAATAATGTACTGTACCTGTATATACAGCTTCAAGTAACCTATTCATTCATACTGCCGATCATGATCTCCAGTTTGTAACACAAACAGCATCCCTAAACCATCACCATGCCATTTGTTATTTGCTTATCTTCTTGAGCTTGACTCTAAAGTTCATGATCAGGATCAACAAGATCAGGTCATTACAATGTCTGCACCAGGGAACGTCCTTGTCTTTGCTCTGTTCGAGCCCGACTGGAATCTATATTGCACTGCGATATAGTTGATTTGGTTGTGGAATGATCCGCCAGTTGTGTTCTGTGTCTAACGCCGTGAGGTCTTTTGTCCCCAAACGTTTTGGTCAAAATCATGTTGTAGCTGGTAAATTCCATTTGACACAACCCTCGCTCGTTTGTAATGCCATTATAAGTGGAGCTTCCAGTCTTTTGGTGAGGCACCTTTGCATTTTAGTCTCCTTGGATCAGTATGTCTTTCTTGTCTGCTCTGTCAGTAATGTCTTGGAGCCGGGTGTAGAATTTCTCCACTTGTTGGTCATCATAGTCTGAGGTCGGAGCACGGGCTTGTGCAATGATGCTGAAGGATGGTGCACGCTGTCTGATGGTAATAATCCTGCTGGATACCGGGCAGCATCCAGGGGTATTTTTCTTGATGTTCTTGGTGACAAGGAAACCTACTCCATTTATGTGTTTGTTCAGTCTCCACTGTAGTAGAAAACATGTCCTATCTCATGTTCATCCTGGCTTGTCCAACTGACTTCATAGAGTTCAACATTGAGCCATGTTTCCCCTTCAGTTCATGCGCAAGTTGTTGCACTTCCTGGATGGGCCAGTGTCCTTATATTCCAAGTGACAATCAACATGTTGATTCGGTGAGTGACCGGCGTACGATTCTTTCATCACTCTCATACAGGCCGAATTTGCTAAGCTGAGCTGTTTTCATTTTACGGTTTTTTCTCCTACCTTAGCTGCTTGCCGTGCTCTCTTTTTCTCGACTCCCCCCCCCCTCCCCCCCCTGCTTTCTTTCTGCACTCTAATTGTTTAAGCTCAATCCGCTTTTCCTAGTGATTTTTAATCCGCTAATCGAAATGTCAATGAGTGTAAATCCAGTCTTCATGAAGTCAAAAGACATCCCCAAAGCTTTGAGCCGTCCCGCGGGTGTTCTGGAAATGTGCCTGGCCGCCGAAGGAGATGAGCCGCTGGACAGGGATCCATTGTGGGTGCCCAGTTCATTCACGGTTCATGGAAGATCTACCCTGCAATCAAAAAGGCAGCGTCTTCCCCATGATAAAAGGTATGACAGCTACAGATATGGTCAAACAGGTGGCAAACACAAGTCCCTTTGTTTTGCAGGGTGAATTTGGCGAGAAAAATCCAACCACTAAAGTTTTGATTGACGATGTACCAATTTCTGCTGGAGGGTGCTGAAATCAAACACTCGCAGGTCCAAAACGACTGCGAACTTCGATCGTCTATTAAGACAGAAAGCCAAGAATACGGACGGAAAACTTACACGTTATCTGACCAGTCGAAGATTAGTTTTCATTACCGTCCCTCCAACTCCCCTAAAAAAGTAAGTGTGCTCATGGCAAAAGTGTCTCATAGGGAACGAAAATCAATCAAAAAACCAATTGCATGATGCAGGTGTCTGGAACAAAACCACCACGCAACCCAGTGTGACAAAGTCATCGTGTGCAGAGCCTTCAAAAAGTCGGGCCACAAGACAGGAAATACACAGTGTCTTTTCTTTGTTTCAGACAACCCTCCTCGCTCGATTTCGCGCGCGCGCGCGTGTGTGTGTATGTGTGTGTGTGTCCGAAGGAGCTGAACTTTTCTGTGTCTATGGGTTTGTGGTGTCGGGACGTTGGTTCAGCAGGGAAGGTGTACGGGGTACATGGACAACCCCTTATGGGTTTTGACAATGGCGGAGATGCGAGATAATTGATAGGTTAGTCAGGAAGGTAAGGTGGGGAGGGTGTCGTTGTTCTGTTTGTCCTATTATGTGTTTCATGGTATACACTTTCATGTTTTGGAAATGGTTAGGATTCCGTGTTTGGACAAAACGAACCAGATGGTCTTGCATCAATCTCCATTGCTGAAGATCGTAGTATGGAGGGTTGGACATTCATCTAATGTTTGATTAGTCCCTCTGAGAACATTCCTTTAGTCTCCAGGAATAGTAAAACATAGACCCCAGATTTGGTCGTGTGGTGGGTGGGTGTTTGAGGTAATAATTTCAAACAGCATTCGAAACACCATGCCGAAGCAGGCTGCAAATGCTGCAGCACCAGACTCAAAGACACCAGTGGCCAAACGAGATGACGTGGGGCTCTCTCCTGGAACTTTTGTCTGGCTGGGTTAAGGACCAGTTAGGTGAACAGCCCCATGGCTCGCTCACTTCAGCAAGTAAAGATGGGGCCCAGCTGGATGCAGGTTCTCGCTCCAAGACCCTTATTCTGAATCCCGGACTTTGTATTTGGCGAAGTTTTGGCTCGTTTCAGTGTAGATGCAGTAGAGAAAAAGGATGCTGGATGTATCAAAGAAGAAGAGAAAGAGGAGGCCAGACTATCAAAGAAAAGGAGAAAGAGGAGGCTAGACGTATCAGACAAAAGGAGCTGGAGGAACTTAGATGCACAAGGGAGGAGGAGAGATTATTCAGGGAGAGGCAGTTGGAAGAGAAGAGGCAAGGATTTGAGAGCTAGAGCTCAAACAAGAAGAAATTGAGGCCAGGCCTGTGCAGAAGCTCACCCTCACACCCTTCGATGGCAAGGATGACCTAGATTCATTTCTGACCCATTTTAACAGGGTAGTTCTCTTAAATAAATAGAAACGGGAGTCCTGGTCTGTTCAGTTGGTTATCTTGCTTCAGGGCCGAGCACGAGATGACTGTCTGCAACTCTCAGAGACAAAGTGGAAGTTATAACTTCCTGAAGGCTGCACTGTTGCGTTTGCTCCTGTTGGATGCCCACTCTTAGAGAAAGAAGTTTTGATCTATGTGGAAACTGGCTGAAGAGACCATCGAACAGTTCCTAAACCGCCTGAAGACATGCCTTTCTTGCTGGTGTACTGCGAGCGAAAGAGATGAAAACCAGGTAGAAGACATCAAGAATCTATTCCACCTTAAGTCCGGAACTGGTGACAGAAATTCATAAATAACTGCAGAGAGTAGAAGATGTGGCCCGTATACAAAGGTCGCTTGTGCCAGGAAGGCGGGTCACTTTGTGGAAGCAATGTTCGAGGCCTTTAAGAGAATTGAAAGAAAACTTAATGCTGAATCCAGACAAAACTCTTCACAAGGTCAGGGCGTCCTCCAAGCATGGTAGCACGTGTTAGCAAGGTGATCATGGAAACTACAACCCCAAGTGACCAATGTGTTTCAAGTGTGGAAAAGTTGGACACTTGGCCCAGGAGTGCAAGCAGCCAAAATAGTGTCCACGGTTACAAAAAAGACCTTTTGCCACCCCCTACATTTTGCGTCACTTGTGCTTCCCATATATGCACTCCCCGTTGTGAGGTTGTAAATGGAGAGACTGTCAGAGGTCTATGCGACTCTAGAGCTCACATGATTAAGAGCTCTAAAACTGATTAAACTAAAATCTAATACTTTGACAGATAATGACTATAAAAATTTAGACATTCTTCCGCTCAAAAGTCGACTGTTACTTAACAAATGTATGTGTATGCACAGTATAGCGAATGGAACGGCACCAAAGAAAATAACCCAGAATTTTATTACTAATGAAAATAGACACACTCACAAACTATCTTTTCCACGACCCCGAAACAATTTATATAAATCTAGTTTAACATATTCTGGGGGAACGATATGGAATGGTTTACCTCCTTCTTTAAAGTCATGTCGTCTAAAGCAACCATTCAAAAAAGCACTTAAGAAATATTTGATGGAAAAAATATGATCCCTTGATCCTTCGATTTGACTATCATTGTATCTGCTGTCTATATACTTGTCTGTCTATTTTTCTAACTTTAAACCTTCTCCGTCCTTTTGACTTTCTGTCTCCTTTCCATCTCTCGACTGTTACCTTTACCCGTCTGTCTGTTTCTCTCTCTCTCTCTCTCTCTCTCTCTCTCTCTCTCTCTCTCTATATATATATATATATATATATATATATATATATATGTGTGTGTGTGTGTGTGTGTGTGTGCATGTATATATATGTAGCTTTCTCTCTCGTTTTTCCTCTCTCTCTTTTCTTCCTGAATTAAGTTAATGATGTAAGAGTGTCGCATTGCATGTTGTAATCGTGTCAGTATCATATGTAAATTTATTGCTTTTTACGCTTGTATTATTTCTGTTGTTGTTGTTGTTGTTCTCGGTAGAATTTTTGTGTATTTCTTGTAATTGTTTATTTCCATATATCTTTTCCAGACCCCCACTTCCCCCATTTCTTCCTTTTTAAATTAAAAAAAAATAACTTTCTTCTCTTTTTTTATGAGGGCAGGATGTAAAAAAGCTGTATAAGCTTATTCTTTTACCCTCAATAAAGATCATTTTGACTTGACTTGACTTGACTTGACTTGACCCGTCGTTTGGTCTCACCTGATTCTTTTACGGGGTCATTTGTTTGAGTTGTCTCAAGGCCTAAGTGCATTGGGTTATGCTGCTGGTCAGGCATCTGCTTAGCAGATGTGGTGTAGTGTATATGGATTTGTCCGAATGCAGTGACGCCTCCTTGAGTAACTGAACTGGACTGAGCTGAACTTTGCCGAATCCCGATGTGCGTCCGTGCTGCCAATAGCTGGTGTAGAACTGGAGTTGCTGTTTATCTGTGGAAGGTTCGAAGTAGCACCTTTTGAGGATGTTCTAATTGGTAACGTGGCATGGAACATTGATGGCACTAAAGTGAATGTTCTGGCCTACGCTGATCCCCAAATCGTAGGTGCTGTAGAGACCGGAGCCCAAGCCAAGCGAAGTTCCCAGTTTGTTCTTACACTCCCAACAGACACTGTAGATATACACTCAACACGAGATGAACTCGTAGAGCAACAGGACCAAGCCTGGACTTGCAAAAGGCAAGAGAGTCTGCTGAAAGTAAATCAGTTCAGAATGCAGGATCTGGCGAGGTAACCTACCGCCGTAAGCAGGGTGTGCTTGTCCGCGGTTTTAGGAACCACTGTAGGGAAGTCACACAAGTCTGTGTTCCCAAGGCTTTATGGACTGCTGTATTACAGCTGGGTCATGACGCCCTCGTGTCTGGTCATTTGGGCATGCAGCGTACCCGGGACCGAATTTTCCTTCATTTCTATTGGCCGGGCATGTGTGCTGATATCAGGCGTTATGTTTAGTCTTGTGAGGGGTGTCAGAAATCAGTGGCTAATGGAAAAATTCCAAGAGTTCCTCTCGTGAAGATGCCATTGATCTCTGAACACTTCGATCGTGTCACTGTGGACATCATTGGACCTATCAGAGTCTAGCAACAGATACGTACAGACGATGGTGGACAATGCCACAAGACACGCTGAAGCTGTTCCTCTCAAAATGATCACCACCAAAGCAGTAACTGAAGCATTGTTTAACTCGTGGTCCCGCACTGGGATTCCCGTAGAGGTCCTCTTTGACAGGGACTCAGTTCACCTCTAACACCATGCATGAGGTGTATCGCTTGCTGGCTGTGCATGGACTCACCACGACGTCGTACCACGTACATTGCAACGGCCTGGCAGGGCGCTTCAACGGGACACCGTAGACCATGCTGCATTGTCTGGCCCAAGAGGAACCACGTTTATGGAATCGCTGGCTCCCAGTGCTTTTCTTTGCATACCGGGAGGTTCCACAGGAAAGCACTGGGTACTGCCCCTTTGAACTGCTGTACGGGAAGACTGCTCGGCCCGATGCAGATTCTGTGGGAATCATCCAGAAAGGTCTGAAATGAAGACTGCCGCCTAGTATGAACTTGCACAACAAAATCACTGACTCTTGTGCCATTCCCCAGCAAAACTGGTCAAAAGCTTCCAGCGAGCAGCAAGAAGTTCTTTGACGTCAAAGCGAAGCACAGAGATTTGCAGAGGGCAGCAGGGTGTTGCTGCTTCATCCCAGCAAACAAAATAAACCAGAACTGGAGTGGCAGGATCCTTACACCGTCTCACGCCAGGTTGGGTTGACGGATTACTGTGTCCGGGTTGGAAGCAGAGAAACTGTATCATGCTAACGTTTTGAAACAGTTTGTGGAACGGACACCTGCAGCTCTGTGACCCTGGCAGTGATTGATGACGTTGTGGAGTGCTGGGAAGGGACACGGACTGTAAGTCAGGACATTCCTCTTCTTGCACAGGAGTCATCTGAGGGTCAGGGAGACGTGGTGGTCGATCCAGACAATACGGCTTTTAAGCTGCAATATTGAACATGACGAAGGATTTTATAGATGTAATGACTGACATACCATCTTGCACTCACCTGGAGATATGCACCATAGATCTCATCCCTTCACCTTCGCCAGACTCGTCTCCCAACCTCCTTGTTGAAAAGAAAGATGGCAAGATTTGTTTTTCTATTGACTTTCGTCATATTAACAAATATTGATAGTATTTGATGCCAAACTTATGTCAGATATTGACCTAATCTTCGCAAAACTAGCAGAGAAATGTATATTCTTGAAACTCGATTTGTCAAAAAGCTATTGGCAGATTCCAGTGGCTGGGGCTGCTCAGCTTAAAACAGCGCTTGCGACTCCCCAGGGCCATATTCAATGGCAGGTATGCCATTCGGACTCAAGACCGCTAGAGCAATTTTCAACTGGATGATGAGCAAGTTGCACCTTCCACTGACACTTCAAGAGGCAGACAACTTTATTGACGACCTTCTGGTTTCTTCTGACGAAGAAGGGACTCACCTCCGTCATTTACGTACTGTCCTGGGAAGACTGTGAGAATGTGCTGTCTGCTCGGCCAACGAAGTGAAGTGTTTCCTGGGATTTCAAAAACTGGATTATTTGGGTCATTCGGTTCACCGGGAAGAAATCTGGCCAGAGGACACTAAAATACAGAAGATCCAGAACACTCCTCGTCCTGTCACCAAAAGGCAGTAGCTTATGGATTCTTGGATCTGGTGGGTTATCATCGCCGGCTCATGCCACAGTTTGCAGAAATAGCTTTACCGCTCACTGACAAGACGAAGAACAGAGAACCCAGTAAGATCTCTTGGGATGAAAGGTGTGAGAGAGCATTCTGCCAGCTGAAGGAGATTCTCTGCAGTCGTCCTGTGTGCTGCCTGCCTGACCTCACCAAACCTTTCATCCTCCGGACAGATGCATCTGATATGGATATTGGGGCATTGTTGCTTCATGACCAGTCGCTTTTGCGATCAAGAAATTAAACCCAGAAGAACGGAACTATCCCACCATAGAAAAGGAATGCTTGGATCTCGTTTGGGGCGTGCACAAGTTGGAGGCGTACTTGTATGGACGGGGATTCGTCGTTCAGACGGACCACACTCCTCACCAGTACCTGGAAAGACCCAGAACCATAAGTGGTCGACTGACAAGGTGGGCTCGTTAGTTGGTACCCTTTGCATTCACTGTGCAGGCAATTCCAGGGAAAGACAACGCTGGCGCCGACCTTCTTACTTTCACTTTTTCCAATTATCTTGACTTCAAAATGCACATGTTCTGTTAGATGAAATTGTTGTTCATGGTACATGTTGAGACATTAATTTCTCTTGGTTGACATGTGTGGGCGTGTCTCTAGCCTCTGGCGAACTATCCTTAGGAATGGGGGAAATTCAGGAAGATCTGTCACTGGGGTTTGTTAGAAATTCATTCTTGTACTCGCCGCAACATGTGGTAAAGATTAAAATATATGGTTTGAATCTCATAAAGGGGGTGGGGGGTGGGGGTGCTGTCACGGCTGGTGGCGTTCGTTGTGCGTGTGCATCGCTTCCCCCCCCCCCCCCCACCCCCTCCCAGCCCCCTCCCCTCCACATCACTCACTCTCTATCTCTCTCTCCCTCCCTTTCACCCATCCTCTCCATCTCTCTTCTTCGTGTGTGTGTTCAGTTTAACGCTGCGCATATGTACGTGCCTCTCTTGGGAAATGTGTGTGGTATGTTCCTTTTCCTGAACATTTTGAACTCAGAGACAAGTTAAAGAAATCATATAGTTAGGGGCGGGGAGAAAGGTTTTGCTCTGCTTTTGATGCCGAGCTCTCTCAAGAGACCGGTCTCTGTTCCAGCTTGTGATCTGTTGGGTGCCCTCTAGCTCTGTCAGAAGTTGTGGGGTGTTTCCTTTGTCACCCCCATCTTCCTCTGTGTGTGGTTCTCTGTTTCACCCTGGGCCAATGGTGCGCCTCTGTGTTTACCTGGTGACATATGTTCTTGTGGGTTTTCTCCATTTGCTTTTGCCTTCAACAGAACGTCCTGGATTCGACTCTGGAACAATCATCGTGTCCTATCTACCCTGTCTACCCCATAATTGCCTCTTGCCACCTTAACCTCGAATCTGTAATTGACATCGATCTTCAGCTGTCAGGTGGAGTTCCAGTCCGATGAACTCTGGCAGTGTCGTTGAGCTGGTGGTGCTGCAGTTGACTACATGACATTAAGGGTTGGGACTGAAGTGGAATTGTGCTGTAGTTAGATGGGGGTGGGGGGGGATAATTTTTATGTGCTTTGATTTATTACCTGTCTTTATCTCATGTGATTAAAGAAACGAGCTGAACTTTTCTGTGCCTCTGTGTTTTGTGTTGTCTGGACGTTGGTATGGGGTACATGGGCAACCCCCTTATGCGTTGTGACAACCTCCATCCATCTCTCCTAAGTTATAAGCATTACTTGCACCTTTTTTGAGTCTGTCTAGTTTTGAGGAGAGCCCAGATATTCTCTTCAATTTTGAAGAAGTCTGCGCATTGTTGGCTTTCAGACAATGTCAATATTCTTCTATACGATAGGCCCCAGCTCTTCTTTTCAAGTTACATTCGTAGCTGCTGGCTCTCTCCATCGTTATTTTCCTAAAAAGCGATCAGTGATGTGTTGATCTTGTTCCTGGGTCTTCAGGTCCTCTTAAACATTCCGGACGGCCTCAGATCTCCTCAGATGCAAGCTCTTATTGCCCTCCAAATAAAATACCGGCACCAGGACACATAAATGTTACAATGACATCATCATTTTCCGGATATATCAGTGTGGGAAGAAATCTGAGCGAAGATGATCCCAATTTTCTGCAGAAGAACATAGCTGTTCCGCCAGGAAATGTAGTTTTGCTTACTTTTAAAGATACTGAAGGTCTGAAGACAGATATCAGATTGCTTTGTGCAAATACATATGACAATAGGCTTTACCAGGTCTGGAAAAGATTAGACATGAGCTCTGACTTTGCCCATACGTGTAGGAAAGAAGTGCAAGTTGAACTAAGAAGGACCTATTTCACTGAAGCAAGCCGCCGCATATGTCTCACCATTTTTCGTTTTAAGCTCTTCTTCTCTTTTTTCAACGAAAGTAAAGCACCTCAGAAGTTACCCTCTGGATTGTGGAACTGTTCTGTGGATCACTACCCCAGTTTCCATCACCACCTGGCCTGTAACCTGAAGACAGAGTGTGAGGATGGGAGGGATGAAACGGGGAACTGCCCCTTCAGCAGTCCGGAGTGCCAGGGAATGGTGGCACTGTGTGACCGTTGTTACAAACTTGTGGACAGCCTGGAAAGGTTCGACAGCAATGAAACTGATATTAACAGAAGGGCTGATGAGTATTGTCGTTCTTTGCAGGGAATTTTGAGTTTTCCCAAATGTTTATATGACTGGCTGGGTGAGTTAAGACAATTAATCAATGTACATCCACTCAGAACGGAAGATATGTGGGTTGGGGCATATGCTAATGGTAAATCGTTGCCCACTATGTATAGACTAAGTGTGTTGAGTGAATACGGGACTGTACTTCATCGTTTTCATCATTTCGAATTCAACAGAAATTCAGATAAGATTTGTTTCAGAACTACAGCTGACAGTGCTAGGACAGTTGAAAAATGCTGTAATTCAAAATCAGGGCATATTTACAATAGGGCTCTCTGTGAAATTAGGAAAAACGCGAGCCAAGAGAGTTCTGATTATTTGCACGCAGTTGCCTTCGCCAGCACACAGTTTCGTTTGCACAAGGGACAGCCATGTTTGACACAGTGTGGTGATGGTCAAATGACACATGCCTTTCTTCTGTCTGGTTCTAATAAATATAAGTTATGTTTTCAAGACCACCCGATGATATCTGTTAGTCAAGGATGTTTTTCATGTAGAGATACCTTTGATTCTACCCAGCAACATATTGTTTCATTGCCAGTATTTACATGTAGTGATCAGCAGACCAAAATATCATACACTCTGGTTTGTGACTTTATAAGTGATTGTGAAGACAGAAGTGATGAATCGTATTGTACTCACTCATCCTGTGTCAAATCGTTTAGATGCTTTAACGGCCAGTGTCTGCCCTATGATCAGCTATGTGATCGATTATCCCATTGTCTGGACGATTCAGATGAAACGAATTGTAACGAACTGAAAAATTATATCATTCAACAACAGTTTTTCCCATTTCCTGTTCTGATCAATTATGATGGCATCATGCAGTTCACATCAGTCCCAATGGATCCCAATGATACATGTCCTGACAGTCACTATCGCTGTCCTGGTAAGTACCTACGTGACTGCCTGCCTGTCTACACACGATGCAATGAGATGAACGACTGTTACAATCACAAAGACGAAGAGGGTTGTGGGAATATGACATGTCCGGGATTCTTCAGATGCAGAAATTCCATGGTGTGTGTGCACAGTGACCATATGTGTGATGGGTGGCCCCACTGCCCAATGCATGATGATGAATTAGCGTGTGATGTGACCTGTCCTGCTGGCTGTCTATGTCGGGGTTACACCTTCCTGTGTCGTCAGCCTTTTGCTGCAACACTCTTCCCTCCGCTTCGTTCTCTGGTCGCCACAGGGTCTGGCATGACGCTTTCTGACGTGAGCAACAACACTTACCTTAGCCATTTGGTTCTCTCACGGTGTCTTCTGTCCCACTTGCCAAAGATCAATCTGTTCAACTTAAAGCTTCTTGACCTTAGTGGCAACAGATTTCAAAACGCAAATATAGTGTCTTTTCTTGGTTTGAAACACCTTCAGTCCTTATCCCTGGCTAACAACCCTCTTACCACACTTTACACAGACGTATCGTCTGCTGTGTATCAAAATGGGCTGACACTGATGGACCTGTCATACACAAGACTGAAAGTGCTGGACACAAAAGTGATTGCACATTTTCCCTACTTACAGCAACTGAATGTATCCTTTACATCAGTTCATACCATCAGTCCTGATGGCTTGAGATCAACACCACAACTAACAGAATTATACATGGATGGAAGTCCCATCAGAACGTTCCCACACGATATGTTTAAACATCTCCTTAGATTACGCTTTATATCAACTGAGAATTATAAGCTGTGCTGCAATGCAATATTGCCTGATACAATTCACAACATTGATTGCTGTTCACCAAAAGATGAAATTTCATCATGTGAAGATCTGCTTCAGGCAGGAACGTACAGAGGATTTCTGTGGTTACTCTGTTGTCTCTCTGTGACTGGCAACATCTTCTGTTTTGTCTTTCGCTGCTGTGCACGAACTATGTCTTCTTCAAGTGGTTTTAGTGTGTTTGTCACCAATCTTACCATGTCTGATTTCTTAATGGGGGTCTACATGGCTATTATTGGGGCAGCTGATGAACGGTTTCGTGACATATATCTTTATTTTGATGAGACATGGAAACACAGTGTGACATGTAAGGTGGCTGGTTTTCTGTCTCTGTTGTCCAGTGAAGTGTCAGCTCTGGTCATCTGGCTTATCACAGTGGATCGCTTCATTGTCCTCCAGTTCCCTTTCAGCACCTTGAGATTTGAAAAAACGTCAGCGACAGTAGCTAGTCTGTTAACTTGGTTGGTTGGCTGCTTGTTGGCCTTGCTGCCTTTACTTCCAATGACATCACACTGGGAATTTTATAGCCAGACAGGCATCTGTATTCCGCTGCCAGTTACAAGGAAATACTTCAAAGGGAAACTTTACTCCTTTAGTTTAGTTATTGTTTTTAATTTCGTTCTGTTTTTGCTAATCTCTGTTGGTCAGTTCTTTATCTACTGGTCAATACAAAAGAACTCATTGAGATCTAACACTACCAAAGAATCAAGGGACATGACTATAGCTCGACGATTAATCACCATAGCAGTAACAGACTTCATGTGCTGGTTTCCCATCGGACTGTGTGGAATGTTGGCATTGGCACAGATCCCTATTTCTGGAGAAGTGAATGTAGCCCTAGCTATATTCATTCTGCCATTAAACTCAGCAATTAATCCTTTCATGTACACCATCAACACTTTCATGGAAAAGCAGAGAAAATCCAAAGAAACGAAACTTTTGAAGTGGATGGAATCCCATTCAGACATGATCAATACATGAGTAGTAATGCGAAGTCTACAAAGGGACCTGAATAGTAAGTTATGATCGCCAGTCACAGAAGGGTTTTTCTTGTTTTATTTACAATATTTATGTGAAGATAAAACAGAAGAAGATAAGAAGATGAGAAGAAGAGAATAGAGAAAACAGTGCACTGGAATAAGATACAACAAACGAATGTCATTAAGTACCACATGTCAGGAATTCAAGTGAATAGTAAAGCACATGTATACATATTACATAGAAAGACTACCACTCGGTCTGGGATAAGCAACAACATAAGATAAGATAATGCATATGTGTGAAGACCAAACACTGACGTCAAATGACATTTCTATTACATTTAAACAGTGCAGTTAAAGTGGTTAAAGCTAAGCTGATTTGGTGAAAGTACACTGACAGTATAGATTAGGTAAAGGCATATACTGTGTCAAAGTGACTCAAATGATTCAGTTTATCATGTAGCACTATACTGGAGTAAGCTGCATAGGAGAGGGCATGACAACTAAATTACAATTAACAGACTGTGATACATACCAGTTGGTTTTAACCAATAATTGATATTAATCCAGCGCTGTCTTGTAATCACGACAGAATACTACACACATCTTAGAGTACTGAGAATCTGTGAAACACTGTAGCAGCATAACTGATATCAGCATGTGAAATAATACATGAATAATAAACAAGATAATTGAATCAGTGGCTTTGATAAAATACTGGGAGACCAAATAGCAAGTCAATGCACAACACAAAGATTGGAAGAAATGTCATGGCTTAACCATTAAGTGGTAAATGAACCTACAAGTTATTGTTGCATCAAAGCTAAATATCAGCATTGCTAAGCTTGTGTTCAACATTTAAATCTCGAAGCTGGATAAGTAACTTAACCTGCATCAGGTGACAGCAAATGAGAAAGAACGGTTATTCACTGGAAACATTCTCAAACAACCTATTAGTGTTCAGAGATGTCACTGACTGTGACGTTGAAAAGAATCAAATGGAACACTGTTCCAAGCATATGAGGACATGGCAATTATTTAGATCAATCATAGCCGAGCTGTGACTACATGTCAAAGCAATAACTAAATCAAGTAAACCAAAAACTAAGGCAATATCAACATACTCATATGAACACAAGTACTGTATCAAAGAATACTATTTACAAATCATCAGAACATTTTACATAGAGTACTTATTGTGATATGGCAATGACACTAGCCATTGTGGAAACATAGACAACACACATTGCTTGCAACACAGCAAGAGAGAGAGAGAGCAGGCTCTAGCCAGTGACTGGCCAGGTGGAAAGTGACCAGTGATCACCCAATCTGTCTACTTATGCAAGTTAAGTGAACTGCAATGATGCTAGTGTGGCCCGTGAAGCAAATCAGCTCAAATGCCCCTAAATTTGATTAGCATTGTGTTTGTGACAAGGTGTTCAATGATAAATTTCTAAATGATTCCAGAACCAATTTACGTTGGACTGGTCGCAAAAGAAACAGCTTAACACCTACTTTCTAATGAGTATAAAATGAAGTGTTGATTATTTAAGTTCAACTTATAATCTTAATTTAAGTCACCTGAATGTATCAGTTTTAGCAAGCTCATCGCGGAAAATCACAAACTGCGTTAAATCATGTAGGCAAACACAAATGGTATAGACTTAAAGATGGAATTGCAATAATTCTGCCAGCATATAATACTTGCAGTTTACCGATCCGACAAAAGGGATATTTAATTAAATATGGTCTAGCAGAAACACAAATTTCAGCTCACCCAATGGCGTACAGCGACACTAATTGAAGCTTTTCGTCAGTTGAAATCTTTACACTGATGAACAATTAAACTGAAATCGAGTATGCTTCTAACTGATTAAGAGGTGTGTGTAAGCACAACAAATATAATATTGCAGTCAAGGATACAGAGACTTGATTTGATAGATGTTTAGAGAATAGGTTTAGAATGGGCTTTGCATTCAAACCGGGAATGGCGTCACACATTATGAGTGAGTCATTGAAGACCGGCGTGTTAGTTGCAGAAAAGGCGTTTGCTATGGCTCAGCTTATAGACCATAAGTATGCAACTTTTCATTATGAAATCCTGCGCCATCCAAACCGCATATTTTGGATCCATGCTGTGCGAAGGGCTAAGCCTGGGCATGAACAAGATTTTTTTTCTTTCTTTTTTTTAAATTTTGTTTTTTGATATAATGTTTCAGGTGAATTACCTTCTAATTTGAATAACGTTCTCATAATTCCCAATGATGCTTTTTAACCCTGCCTGTCAGGTCATCAGAAGCTGCATGAAAACTGGGCATTGTTGAAAAGTATGCCTAAGTATGTATTATTATTAACAACTTTTATTTCTGTATTACTAAGGAAAAAAATTACTCCCGTGAAGCTAAATAATTTCCTTTTCCAAAAACTGTAATATTGCTTTTCTTTATAATTGTTGACTGTCAGCTCGAGATCTCTCATACCTCTTTTCAAACTATTCAACTGAAACTGTAAACCAGCAGCTGTTTCTGACAATTGAACAATGTCATCTGCAAACAATAGGATAAATAGTTCAACAAAATCTGGAGAAAACGTAACAATACCTATTTTCAAGCATTTCTTAATCTACATCGTTAATAAACAAAGAATACAAAACTTGTCTGCATACATCTTTGCTTTACTCTTATTACGCAGGCTATTAAATCTGTTCACTTTTTATCCTTGCTTTTACGTGTTATACATGCTTCTTACACAACTGTGCAGTTTACCTCCTATTCTTTCTTTTTTTATTTTTTTTTTATTTTATCAGGTATAGGCTATACACGTTTTCTTTTTATAGAATTTGAAAAAAAGAATTTCAAGTCTATAAATGTATGTATAAGTTTTCGATTATTAACTAATTGCTTTTGAATTGCAGGGAAAAGAGTGAAGATGTGGTCTACAGGTGAATAACCTTGTTTGAAATCACCCTAGTATTCGCGAGTAATATTATTTTCATCAATCCATTTTTGAAGTCGAGAATTGAGAGAGAGAGAGAGAGAGAGAGAGAGAGAGAGAGAGAGAGAGAGAGGGAGAGAGAGAGAGAGAGAGAGAGAGAGAGAGGACAATGACAAATGTTTTATTGAGGGTAAACTGGATAAGTTGAAAGCTTCTTTACACCATGCCCTCACACACACACACACACACACACACACACACACACACACACACACACACACTCACACTCACATTCACACACACACGCGCGCGCGCGCGCGCGCGCACGAAAGAAAGAAAAAGAGAAAAATCGGAACAGATACGGAAGACAGTAATAAAAAAGAAAAAAAAAAAAAAGGAGTTAAACACAAAACATCAAAAATAACTTAGAATATAACTCAGTCTCCCTCACACACACACACACACACACACACACACACACACACACAGAAAACACGCGCATCTAACACACACACACGCACCAGCTTACGCACGCATGCATACACTCGCTAATATAAGAGAGACAGACAGACAGACAGAGAACACATTATTGACTTCAAACAAATACTGCCATGTGCGCCACTGACACATTTCTCAATGGCGTGTATTTGACGGCAGTTTTTAAAATGAAGCAAAATAGATTGTTCAAGTGATGAACTGCCGGTGAAAGAAATAACGACGACCAGTCAGTGGTTACAAGTAAACGCTGAATTGTCGTCGGAACACTAAAGCATACGACAGCACGCTGAAATGTCACCAATCCGCAGATGTGTCGTCGATTGGCGAAAGAATCACGGATGTATGTATGTATGCATATATGTATTTATTCTTTTATTTATCTGTTTGTTTGTTTCGTTCTTTATTATTCATTTATTTATTTGTTTCTTTATTAAATACTTCATTGCTTGATTGATTGATCTGTTTATTTATTCATATATAGATCAATTAATATTTCATTTATTTATCTGTTTATCTATTTATTTATTTATATACTTATTTATTCATTTATTTGTTTATCTATCTATTTATGTATTTATTCATTTACGATCTATCTATGTATCTATCTATCTATGTATCTATCTATCTATAAGACTTCCTCCAAAATCAGTGAACAGAATAAGACTCTTCATTCATTTGTGGATGTATGAAAATATATCACTTTTTGTCGATTTCCAGTTACTTTTGTCGCAGCCTTCATTAAAGGGAGGGAATTTCTGCGTTTCTTTGCTTCTTATTTTGCGATTATCCACCTTCGTTGAACAGGGCAAACAACAACAACAAACAAAGACACTAGCAAACAAACAAACAAAAACCAACAAAAAAACCCACC
>NC_134887.1:20729485-20754485 GCF_041734735.1 Babylonia areolata
AGCAATACAGTCATTAGAAGTTAGAAGATGTCGTTTATTCATTTATAGTCTGTTCATCTAAGATGATGATTGTTATCATTATTATTTGTATTATTATTATTTCTATCATAATGTGGATTATTTTTATCATTAATTAGAAATCATCATTTGCGAAAATCAATGGGAGGGGAAGAAATAATCAACTGAAAAGGGGGTGGTTGAGGTGGAGGGGGGAGGGGGGCGGCGAGGGGGAGGGGATTGAGAAAGGAAAAGAGAGAGAGAACAGAATGTGGAAAAGATATAGTACAAAATGTAAAATGGAGAGGGTGAGTAAGAAAGAGAGAGAGAGTGTGTGTGTGTGTGTGCCCGGCTTTAAATCCAGGCCCAGAGAAGTGAATTAAGCTATCGCCTGTGTTCTTGACGAAGACGAGAGCAGTGTGTGATAAATGGTTAAAGAACCAAGACACCCCTCTGTAGCTTTATCATTCCATGCAGGTGGACGCAACAAACCGAGAAAATGAAATCTGAATTATTTTTAGTGACTTTGATACGCGCGCGAACACACACTCACACACAGACACGCACACACGCGCGTGCGCATGCATGCCCGTACGCACATGCACATATAAAACAGCATGCGCATGCACACAGATACCCCCCCCCCCCCCCCCCGACCCCCCAATACGTACGCACACACACACACACACACACACACACACACGCATACACACACACACACACACACACACACACACACACACACACACACACACACACGTGCAATGACACTACCAGTGCATAGACGTTAAACTGAAGACCTCTCTCTCTCTCTCTCACGCGCACACATAAATACACGCACGCACACACACACACACACACACACACACAAGCACACACACTCACACACACACACACACACACACACACACACACACACACACACACACACACACACACACACACATACGAGGTAGGTGCTTCAATTTAATAAAAAGTTTGTATACAGACACATAAGTCTGCACCCGTAATGAAAATGGATCCTCCCCTTCAATCTATGTTCGAAGAGGAGTACTACAGGGAAATACATTGAGCCCCACGTTATTTAATATATTTATAAATGATATTGTTGACTGGCTCCCAGATACCGATTCGCCAACAGTTAGTCATTCTCAAAACAAAAGTATCTCTTGTCTTTTATATGCTGATGACTTCGTATTACTTTCAAAATTTAAACATGGCCTACAGCTGAAACTAAACCAGTTACATTTATATTGTAAACAATGGGGTATTGAAATCAATAGAGGCAAAACAAAAGTTGTCATATTTTCGAGATCAGAACCACGAGCTCGAATGTTTTTTAAATGTGGAACAGAAGTTATAGAAACAACTGAACAATATAAATACCTGGGAATAATATTCCATAAATCAGGCAATTTTGAAAAGGCTATGGAACATCTGGCAAAACAAGGTAATAAAGCTTCTCATATTCTTAAAAGATATTTCAAGAATGAAAACATAAGCATACATATAATATCAAAATTATTTGATAGTCTCGTTTCACCAATACTAACGTACGGAGCAGAAATATGGTTCCCCACTTGTGAAAAAGCAGATGCTACTTTTACCTTTGACAAACTATATAACCATTGTCTCATGAACAAATTTCCTCATGAGCATGTTCATCTAAACTTTTTTAAACAAGTACTGGGTGTCCACAAAAAAGCCACAAATTTAGCAATACTTGGTGAAATAGGTAAATACCCCATTCAAGTTTAAAAGTGATTTGTCAAGTAATAAAATTTTGTTTTCACATAACACAGGCACGAGAAAATTCGTATATCAAAATTGTGTATGATGACATGCTTACAGAGGAAACAAAACAGCGAACATGGATTAATTTCGTTGAAATTATATTACAGAATCTTGGTTTAGGACACGTTTGGAATAATCAGTCAACATTCAATATTCATAGACTTAGCCACGTTATAATGAATAAACTAGAATATGGATATGTTTTTATTCTGGAAGAGAAACAAATATGAAAATAAATGTAAACTACTATTCTATAATAAAGTTACTCGTGAATACAGAACCGAGCCTTATTTGCTTGAAGAATATCTTAATTATAATCAAAAACAATCATTGTGCAAATTAAGAATATCCTGTCATGATTTAGCAATAGAAAAAGGCCGATATTTCAACATTCCAAAAGAAAGGAGACTATGTTTACAATGTCAAACAATAGAGGATGAATTTCATTTCTTAGATGACTGCGAATCATACAAAGAAATTAGAATAGAATTCATACAAAAAATTCAAAATTACATTCAAAAAATTATTAAACCCAGTCAGCTAATACTGGAAGACAATCTTGTGGGACTGTTTGGGAAATTTGTCAGTAACTGCTGTCACAAACGCCATAGCGTGCAAGAGTGATTCAATGTCTTGTTCAATATTTATCTATTTTTGTTTTGCTTTTTTTGTGTGCGTGGTTTCATGTAACTTTGCATGCGTGTCTTATAAACCTTGTTCAGGTTTAATTGACATTAAAATTGATTCTGATTCTGATTCACACACGTGCAGTGACACTTCCGGTGCATAGACGTTAAACTGAAGCTCTCTCTCTCTCTCTCTCTCTCTCTCTCCAGACCTTGCTGATGCGGGTTCTCCCCCCTTATCATCCACTGCCCACTTCCCCCCTCTGCCGTCCCGGAGTGACCGGCGTGTCACCTTCAGTGAGGCACGTCCACCTCAGCGAGTCCAGCCCCAGGACCGTACACCTACAGACCATTTGGCAGATGGTGAAGGGGACGAATTACCTCCCCCTCTAGCCAGACAATCCCATGAAAATGCAAGTCTGTACCCCACACCAGATACCTTTTCATCCTTCCCATACGCCCCTCCTCCTTACCCCTTCCCACGTCCAGTGATTCCCTACACCCAGCATCCCAGATGCCCAGACCCATTCCCTTACCCTCCCCTCAATGTCCACAGAGGAGGGTTCTCACAGCCTCAGTACCCAGTCCCAGGTGCCCAAGACTTCACACCTACCCCACAGGGCTCCATCTACGACAATCACAACTGGCTTCCACCCAGCCCTGTTGGCCAGTGTGCACAACAACTCGTCAGCCTGGCATCTCACCTGGTGTACGACCGTGACCGTCAGCGACCGATGCCATCGTGGTAGACACGGTGTATTGTCAGATCATCCCAATGCCATACTACACTGCTAACTTGTATTATGTGCAGCTGGTCCATATTGTTATCATGTAATATGTGGCTGTGGCTATGTTGCTTGCTTCTTCATCTTTTTGTCTCCATAAATGGTACAAATGATTGTGATATACATAAACTTACTGTAAGCTTGCCATTGCTTTAAACATAATGACATTTCATGTTTTGTTTCATATTTTGTTTCAAGATATTCGTGATAAAACGATGTAAATTATAATTAAAATGCATCACAATTAGTTGATATGTTCTGATTATTCATTGTCAAATCAGGCCATATTGTATACTCGGATGGGAACGTTTATACTATGATTGTTAACTTACTGTCTTATTCATGGAAGTTGTGTGGATATATCTAAACAAATTCATCTCAACTTGATTTGCTTTGTACAGATCTAAGTGTGATATTCTGTGTTTCTAACACCACGTGTACACGGAATGCAACTAACTTGCAACCAATTTGCGACTAACTCTTTGAAACCGGCGGAGACCGGTGGAGACTGGTTGCCCCCGGTTGTGGCCCGTCGCTGCCGGTCTCAGAAACCAACGGATTTTCCCGATTTTTGGTTGCATGTTTGGTCGCAAGGCTCATTTTATTTCCACTCCAAGACCGATAATTTTTTGAGGGCCTTGCAACTAAACTGCGAAAAACAGCTTGCCGCTCGTCTCAGCCGGTTTCCAACAGGAAATTGATGACGCAAGCGGCACGCGTGTCACGGATTTTTCTGTCTGGCTTGGCAGACGCTCGCAGCGTGGTTTCTCGTGTGTGTTGCAACCGGCGGAGACAGGGGGAGATCCGTGGCAACCAGTCGCCACGGGTTGCCGCTGGTTGCAATGTGCTGTGTGCAACCAAGTAGGTCGCCGTATGAGTGATATTATTTTCATTCCACCTCTGCTGCTTCACAGACCAACGCCAGTCTTGCGATGTCATTTTTCAAGTCAAGATGTCGAGCCATGATTCTGATGACTCTGCCACTAACCTGTCTCAGCTTGCACATGACTTGGAAGATCAACTGGCTGAGGAGCCCCAAGCTGTTTCATCTACCAAAGCTGGAGGAGGTGGTCAAGGCAAGGCCAAGGGTCGGAAGGTGGTCAAGCGTGCAAGCCTGAGTGAAAAACAGGAGGATGTGGTGGAGTTCCTGCGTGAAAGGCCCCACATCTATAGCAAGAGCCAGACAGCCTACAGCATCCACAGAAATCAAGCAAAGCCTGCAACCAGCGACGACTACGAGGAAACCACCTTGTAAACAAAACTTGGTTGCAGTGCTGGTTGCACAAAAAACAGGCAACCAAATTCGCAGCGAGCGAGTCAGACACAGTGCCCCACTGCCAAAGAAAGGGGAGGAGCCTAGTTAGTTCTACGTAAGTCGCCGGCGGTTGCATCCTGCGGAGACCGTCCAGTCGCATGTACCAGCCTTGCAACCAAAATTTGAATTTGGTTGCAAGTTAGTTGCATCCCGTGTAAACGTAGTTTAATTAGTGTTGTGTCGTAAGTGTTACCTTTGTCTTAACTATTTTGCTTCATACCCTGCGAGCATATTACTTGAACATGGAGAAATGCCCCACTACCCCGAGGTGGTTGACAAAAACTGGATTTAAAATTGGTTATCTGAATACTTGTCATGTTGAACAAGACATCAGACATTCCCTCCATTTTATCAAACTCTGGCGATTGCTTTCACACTTTTGGCTTCTCTGATCACGATTATCTGATTTAGTTTCTGATAATGTTATATCTGTTCCTGGATCCCAACTCGTCAGGCGAGATGCCACATTAAAACTAGAAACAGGATTGGTTGCCTATGTTCATCAGTCAGTTAATTATAAACAAGTTAGTTGTTTTGATCAATATAGAATAGAATGTATTTGGTTAGAGATTCATTTCAAAGGGACAAAGCCAATCCTTGTGTGTTTTCTTTACAGAAACGGGTTGAATGGCATGATCGCTTTGAACTGATGATGGAAGATGCTTTGAACTATTCCACAGAAGTAATTGTGCTTGGTGATTTTAATACAGATTTGTTAAAACCCACAGGATAAATGGAGACGCACTTTTGAATCATACAACTTAACACAGATTGTAAATACCCCCAACAAGAAAGACGCTGTTCTCAGAAACGTTAATTGATCACATTTATGTAACTAACCCTAGCAATGTTGTAGAAACCTCTGTTCCCGTATTCGGCCTTAGCGATCACTTTCCTGTTTGTGTAACATGGTCAAAGAAAGGAATAAAAATCTCCAGATGCAGTCACAAGTATATATCGTTCTGCAGCTACAAAAAGTTTGATACAGAGGGATTTCTGTCAGATTTATGTATGGTTGATTTTTCTAATGTTTACCAGTGTACCGATCCTGATAGTGCTCTTGCAACTTGGTATAGTAACTTTCTTTCTGTCTTTAACAAGCATGGTCCCTTACGGACTAAACGTGTCAAACATGAAGAAAAGCCTTGCTGTTTAACAGAAGATATTAAATTAGAAATAGAGTATTGTGATCTGTTACTGGAAACTACAGGAAAAGATGAGAAATTTAAGAACAGAGAAACAAAGTAACTGCAATGAAACGGGCTGCCCAAAAGAAATATTTCAGTGACTTGATAATAAATAAAAAGGATTCAAAATCCATCAGGAAAGCTATCAACCAACTGTCGAGGAAACATTCAACTTCTACAACTGGCAATGAACTGTCTCCTGAAATCCTAAATAAACATTTTACTACTATCGCCGAAAGAATTGTCAAGGTTGATAACACACAGTCCAATGACTTGCAGTTACTAAAATGTTTCTGTGATACCAAACACATATAATCTAACCTTTATCTAACATATATTAGCGTACATGACGTGTTCAAGGAATTATGTTCATTAAAACAGTCCAGATCCCGAGGTTTGGATGGCATAGATAGTAAAATATTAAAGATTTAAGCACCTATTATCTCTGAACACATTACATACATCTATAACCTCTGCATTGATAAATCCTCCTATCCTCAAGCTTTTAAAAATGCTAAAGTGTTCCCTGCCTTTAAAGCTGGTGATCCATATGACCCTGCAAACTATAGACCTATATCAATATTATCCACATTATCCAAACCCCTCGAAAAACATATTAAACTTAATCTTCAAGCACATTTCAGCAAATATGATTTATTTCATCCCAACCAAAGTGGCTTTAGAAAAAAAATCATTCCTGTCACACCGCACTAACAAATCTCGTAGAAGAATGGCATTTAAACATAAACAACGACTTGTTTGCTGGTTCTGTTTTTTGATTTTGCTAAAGCTTTAGATACTATTAATCACAATCTTCTCTTAAAAAAATTAGTCATGTATGGATTATCCCCTGAATCTGTCGAACTTGTATCTTCCTTTCTTAATAGTAGGAAACAAATTGTCTTCCAAGATTCTAAAGTATCCTCTCTTATGCCAATCAATTATGGAATTCCTCAGGGATCAGTGCTGGGGCCTGTTTTATTTTCAATATATATAAATGACCTTCCACTTTACGTTTCATCTTCTTGTGAACTTTTCGCTGATGACACAACCCTCTATTTAAAAAAAGACACAAATGTCGATGCTGTATCTGCTCAGTTGCAGACTGATGTTGATAAACTCGTAAAATGGACCGAAATTAATCACATAGCAATTCACCCACACAAATCAAAATTTATGCTAGAGACAACCAGACAGAAACGCCAAAACATCAAATCTAAATTACTCGGACCAAGGGTACTTGAAAGTGAGTTGGGGGTAGTTAATTCTTAAAATTACTTGGTATTACTATTGATAATAACCTGTCATGGTCTAATCATGTTTCTGCTTTATGTAAAAAGCTATCGTAAAAATTACATTAGCTCAACAGAATTAAACATTTCCTTGATCAACATACCCGCAAACTGCTTTTTCACGCATACATTCAACCTGACATCGACTATGCTTCAACATGCTGGGACTTAGCAAGCAAAAATTGCTTGAAACCACTCATAAGCATATACAGACGTTCTCTCAAGATTATTCTCCTCAAATCTTCTATCCATACTAACGACTACAAAGAATTAAACATTCTTCCTTTCCATCTCAAATGTATCTTTAATAAAGGTGTTTTTATGTACAAAATTAAAAAGAAATTAGCACCATCCTACCTTCAGAGGAAATTTCCTGAAAAAAGTGTTCGTGACAAAAATGCCATTTTTATCCCTCGTCCGAGAACTAACCTTTTCATGTCATCTCTCATGTATTGTGGTGGTAAAATATGGAATGAAATTCCCGACTACCTGAAAAATAAATCCACCTTAGTATCATTCAAAAAAGAGTACCAAAAATATCTCATGAAACAATTATAAACAGTTCTTGTATGCCGTGTTTTGTTTGAGCTTCTTGAGAGAGCTTCTACACAATAACATATTTCCGTTGCTCTCTGACAATGTGAACAGGGAAAGGAGCTCAGAAGATTAGTGTATATTAGCCCGTGTATGCATGCGTGCGTAAGCTGGTGTGTGCATGCGTGTGCGTGCGTGCGTGTGTGTGTGTGTGTGTGTGTGTGTGTGTGTGACTGAGTTATATTCCATTTTATTTTTTGTTTCGTGTTTAACTCTTGTTGTTGTTGTTGCTGTCTACAGTGTCCGTACCGATTTTTTTCCCCCCTTTTTCATCTTGTGTGTGTGTGTGTGTGTGTGTGTGTGTGTGTGTGTGTGTGTGTGTGTGTGTGTGTTTGTGTGGGAGGGAGGGCATGGTGTAAAGAAGCTTTCAGCTTATCCAGTTTACCCTCAATAAAACATTTGTTCATTATTCTCTCTCTCTCTCTCTCTCTCTCTCTCTCTCTCTCTCACACACACACACACACACACACACACACACACACACACACACACACGCACACACACACACACACAACACACACAAACACACATACTCACGTGTAATGACACTTCCAGTGCATAGACGTTAAGCTGAAGACCCCTCTCTCTCTCTCTCTCTGTCTCTCCCCCCCCTCCCCCCAGCACACACACACACACACACACACACACACACACACACACACACATACGCACACACATCTCATGGCATAACAACCAGGAAGAATACACTCATTGTTTGAGCTCACATAAGAGCTGACTGGACGTTTTAGTGCAGAGCATTGTAACAGACGACTGAGAAGAGCCGAGGAGATGTGGCGATGATGATGATGCCAGACATCTGATGCGTCTGCCTTCACTCAGACCCCACATCAAGAGGATATGCTATGGTTAAAGAAAAAAAGAACATTCGGTTTGTATATATGCCACTTCATTACGCTAAACAGACTGGGAGTGCCAGGAAGATAAGGCGTTTCTGGAGTGAACAAATGTGTGTGTGTGTGTGTGTGTGTGTGTGTGTGTGTGTGTTCATGACGGAGATGCTGTTTCATCAGTTTAATGGTTGCTGCTGAGCTCTCCTTTTTTCTCCTCTCTTTGTTCATGTTGCCAGTCTCTCGGCTTACTTGCCAGCAACATGTATGTCAACAAGATGCAAGTTCAACACTGAATTTCAAAGTCTAAACATTTCCGATTTCACAGCGCGGGGAACATGTACAATGGTATGAACGCTCTACCACCAATATAGCTGACATACTGCATGCCCTTACGTCACGTCCATTATTGGCTTCTTCTTCTTCTTTCTTCGTGGGCTGCAATTCCCACGGTCACTCGTGTGTATACGAGTGGGCTTTTACGTGTATAACCGTTTTTACCCCGCCATGTACGCAGCCATACTCCGTTTTCGGGAGTGTGCATGCTGGGTATGTTCTTGTGTCCACAACCCACCGAACGCTGACATGGATTACAGGATCTTTAACATGATAATTTGATCTTCTGCTTGTGTATACTCATGAAGGGGGTTCAGGAACTAGAAGGTCTTCACATGATTATGTTGACTTGGGAGATCGGGAAATTCTCCACCCTTCACCCACCAAGCACCGTTACCGAGATTCGAACCCGGGACCCTCAGATTGAAAGTTACTTGGCGAAGTAGGTATACAGACCTTGGTTTCTGTTGGAGGAATCTTCATTTTTAATGTCTTTTCCCTTTAAGTGATAACAGACGGAAGAAACCGGAAATTGGGGCGGGAAGTGGGGTAGTGGGGGAGGAGTAAGTGAGTTGGATGGTGTGTGTGTGTGTGTGTGTGTGTGTGTGTGTGTGTGTGTGTGTGTGTGTGTGTGTGTGTGTGTGTGTGTGTGTGTGTGTGTGTGTGTGTGTGGACGTTTAAAAAAAGAAACATCAGCAAAATTATATATACAGCCAACGCCAAAGCACTATAATAAATATGCATTGGACTATGCAACAAACCGTCTGCAATAGCAGATAACATACTGATATTGTCAAAAATACATTCCGAAATGTTTGGTAAAAGTGATTTTGAATTCTGACATTCAAACAGTACATATTTGCAAGAGATACGTTCTCCACACATGAATTTCACACCTTTGCTACCTTCTCATAAAGCGTTTAGCACTATCCTCTTCCTATTCTTTTTCTCTTTAGTATACCTTCTTCATATGGTTTAAAACCCCTTGGATGTATTTCGTTTCATAGTTACGTCCATCCTCCAATCATATATCATCTGTATATTACACTGGGCCAGCGTCTTTTGAGTGTTGGGGAAAATCGTTCATGGAAATATTGGATTGCAATAACAGAACACTGGGATAACCCCCTGTGAAGAGTCTTGGTGTGTGTGTGTGTGTGTGTGTGTGTGTGTGTGTGTGTGTGTGTGTGTGTGTGTGTTTGTGTGTGTGTGTGTTTGTGTGTGTCTATGTCTGTGTGTCTGTAAGAGAGAGAGAGAGAGAGAGAGAGAGAGAGAGAGAGAGAGAGAGAGATCTTCAGTTTAACGTCTATTCATTGGAAGTGTTATTATACCGGTGTGTGTGTGTGTGTGTGTGTGTGTGTGCGCGCGCGCGCGGTTGTTCGTTCGACTCGATTACCCTGCATACAAAAAATCAACAACCCCAAAACAAAACAAAACAAAAACAAAAACAATAAGGAAAACAACAACACAAAAAAACTACAAAAAGCAAAAAACAAACTTGGCATTATATCTGCCCAGCTGAACATGGTGTTGTGGTGGATACAGTGCAGGGTTGGTTCCCCCTACCTGTGAATGGTTATTGCTTTCAGCCACAGCACTCGAGGTGTGTCAAACCTGACTGCATCACTGCACGGCTTGTGGGGGAGGACGGGAGGGTTCTTTATCACTGAGCCACGCTCTATTTAACATGACTGAGTGAAGATACGCTAAACGGAGCGTGTCTTTTCCGTGCTGAGCACACACACACACACACACACACACACACACACACATATATATATATATATATATATATATATATATATATATATATATATATATATATATATGTATGTATGTAGCCTTGCACCCGAGTGGTATATTATAAATGGGGACGGTACAAAAGAATTACTGATTTTACTGAGTATAAAACTGAAAGGATAGAAAAGATGCACGCACAGGCCAGGGGCATATAGATGGCCAGTCACAAAGGGGTTTTTCTATCGTTTTATTTACAATAGTTATAAGAAGATAAGAAGAAGAGATAAGAAGACAATGCCTGAATACACATAAACAAGAACATGTCAATCAGTACATGTCAGATGCAAGTGGATAGTAAGCACATCATATATTGCAATGGAAAGACTATCACTTGGTTTGGAATAAGCAACAACATAAGATGATGCATATGTGTGAAGACCAAACACTGATAGCAAATGACATTTCTAATACATGTAAAGAATGCAGTTAACCCTTTGAGCCCTGAGTTCCTGAGCAATTTTAACCCTTCTTCCTGAGCTTCTGAGCCAAAATTTGCAAATAATTGGTATTTAATGTGTCACAGCAGATAAAAAAAAAAGAGTGCCCTGACCACCACTTTACCGGTGGTAGAGAAAAATGACATAATGCCTAGTTAAGCAGTGTGCAAACACTTGTGTCGTGTTTTGCTATTGGTTGACATATTGCAATCAATCTTTTTTATCCAAAGCACATGCACAAAACACAGTGAAAAGGCACGGCCATGTTGGTACTGTGTTCACTGACGTCAGACTATTACGGTTTTTCTAATTGGCTCTTCAATATAAGTCAACCAATAGCAAAACATGACACAAGTGTTTACGCACCACTCAACTAGTAGCTAGGCATTATGTCATTTTTCCCTACCACTGGTAAAGTGGTGGTCAGGGCTCAAAGGGTTAATGTGGCTGAAACTAAGCTGATTTACTAAAGGTACACTGACAGTACAGATTATGTAAAGCTTATACTGTGTCAAAGTGACTCAAATAAATCAATTATCATGTAGCACTATACTGGAGTAAGCCATATAATAGAGAGCATGATAACTAAATTATAATTAAGAAACTGTGGTACACATCAGATGGTTCTAACCAATAGCTGATATCACTAGAACACTATCTTGTACTCACCACAACAGAATACTACACACATACATTATTAAGCACACTGTAACTGTGAAACACTGTAGCAGTACAACTGATATCAACATGTAAAATAATACATGAATAATAAACAAGACAATAGAATAAGTGGCTTTGATAAAATACTTGCAAACTGAGAGACCAGACAGTGTTCAATGTTTAATGATTTGAAGAACTGTCATGGCTTGACCATTAATTGGTGAATGAACTTACACAAGTAATCCATGGCATCAAAGCCAAATATCAACACAGCTAAGCTTGTGCTCAACATTTAAATCTCCTCCACTGAAGTGGATAAGTAACCTAACCTTCATCAGTGACAGCAAATGAGAAAGAATGTGTCATCATAGAACATTCTCTGACAAACTGTCAGTGTCCAGAGACGTCTCTGACTGTGAAATTGAAAAGAATAAAATGGAATACTGTACAAGCATATGACAACATGGCGATTTTCTAGATTAGTCATAGCTGAGCTGTGACTACATGTCAAAGCAATAACTGAACCAAGTAAACCAAACAAGGCAATATCAACATACTCATATGAACACAAGTGCTGTGTAGAAGAATATGATTTACAAATCAAAAGCACAATGAACTTATCTCAGCACAATAGGTACTTACAGTGATACGTAGCAAGACACTGTCTGTTGGGGCGACACACACTGTGTGTGACTACTCAGTAGTCAGCTAGCTGGCTATCGAACTGCAAAGACGCTCACGTGTGCTGTGAAGCAAATCAGCTCAAATCCGGCAAAATTTGATTAGAATTGCGTTTGTTACAAGGTGTTCAGTGATAGATTTCAAAATGATTCCTGAACCGATTTACGTCGGATTGGTTGCAAAAGAAACAGCTCAACAACTTCTTTCTAATGAGTATAAAATGAAGTGTTGATTATTTAAGAAAAAATTCTAATCTTAATTTAAGTCACCTGAAAAGGGTCAGTTTTAACAAGTTCATCGTTGAAAAATTACAAACTGCGTTAAATCAATTTAACATAAGCAAACACAAATGGAATAGATTTAAAGATAGATTTGCGACAATTCTGTCAGTATATATACTTGTAGTTTACTGATCTGACAAAAGAGATTTTATTGAATACCGTGTGTCAGAAACACAGTTTTCACCTAAGTCAAAGCCGTCAAGCAATGCTAGTTGTGCAGTAAATGTCATCAAGTGTTGACAATGAAAATCTGCTTTGCAATTTCTAATTGCCGGATCTGTTCTATTCCAAACACTATAATGGTGTGTTTTTAGTTTCCAACAGCAGTCACATACAGAACTGTATAGACTGTAGCATTATGCGTGAGAGAAAGACAAAATGACGTAAGCTTAGCATCAGTTGAAATCTTTACACTGAAGATTAAACTAAAATTAAATATGCTTCTAACTGATTAAAGTGTGTGTGTAAGCACAACAGATATAATATTGCAGGGAACGATACAGAAACTTGATTTAATAGATGTTTAGGAGCAGTTGTTAAAAGGGGCTTTGCAATTACTATTCGAATGGCGTCACGCATTCTGCACAAGTCATTGAAGACCAGCATGTAAAAAAACATTTATTGAAGCCAGCTGAGCCCTTGGCTACACACACACACACACACACACACACACACACACACACACACACACACACATATATATATATATATATATATATATACACACACACACACACACACACACACACACACACACACACACACACACACACACAGATCCAGATTCAGGTGATTTATTCATAAAGGCCAAAGCCTACTAAGGGGGTACAAATGCAAGTACTGAAGTCTCACATTGACCTAGAGGAATGGTCATTATAAACAAACACTACACAATTGTTTAAACATGCAGCAAACTGTTTTTTTTGCAACAGTTTCATTCGTTGAGGACATTAACAAAGTAAGCTTGAATAAACAAGACTGTTCATGGCATTTTTGTGGATTAGACTGCTCTCTTTTACCTTGTGATTCTGAACAGATTAGCACAAAATGGTCTTCATCTTCATTTGTTTCTTTACACAATGGACAGAGTATATTACCAATGTTTGAATACATACAGCGATGTTTATGAACGACAACATAAGGTACACCAAACTGAAATTTCATCATTGTACTCTTTACATGTCTAACAATATGCAGTGACATATAAAGCGAAAGACTATGACAGCTATTTATCATTGTATATAGCCTATATTGAATGTGTCATTGTTTTCGACACTGGAATTCCACATTTGCCATCTACATTCGATTAGTCTTTCACGAAACATACGAAACAAACTTTTGTATCTCCAACACCCTGATTGATCCATACATCACCAAATCCACTTTCACACAGCTTAATCCTTACACTTGAAACCCAGTTCCTCCCACCCCCGTTATCTAATTCTAACAACATTTTGTAAGCCCTACAATGTAATCTCTGTTCACCCAACTTTAACCAGTACTGAATACATCAAACCGCAGACAGAATGATATTGGATATCTATCAATCTCACCATAGACAAGATCATTAGGTGTTTGCAGCAGAGAGACTTCCAGATTTTTTTTCTTTCAAAACATACAAAATGAATTTTCTCATAATGTACAGCGAAAACATCAAGACCCCATAACTCTTATCCGTACTGCATTATAGGCAGTATTTCGGTATCAAAAAGTTTCCAAGAACAGTTCCAGGGATTCGTTTTCTAATGATCGTAATTTCTTCATAATACATTTGCGCGTTTTTGTTTTTTGTTTTTGTTTTTGTCTTTTTTGTGTGTGTGTGTGTGTCTTTTTTTGTTGTTGTTGTTTTCTTTGCTTGCGAGAATTTTACATGCAAATATAAAACTTAAACGTGTTGAGAAATACACACCTAACTACTTGTATACATTTACTACGGGCATTAAGATTCGTCCCTCCCTTTCTAAGTGCAGTTATGTCACTTTTATCTGAATTCACATTCAGTTGAAGAGAAGTAGTGGCTCGTTGCAGACAATTTAACTGATTTTGTTACCTGTCCCTATTTCCGATATCAACACGACATCACCCGCTAAAAGAAGAATGAAAATCTCCAAAACGTGGTTTGTGAAACTCATTTATAGATGAATAAAGAGAGAGAGAGAGAGAGAGGTGAGGGAGGAGAGAGCGGGAGACAGAGAAAGAGAGTAGGTGGAGGTGGGCAGAGAGAGAGACACACACACAGAGAGAAAGAGAGAAAGAATTTATCATCGCCCGACAGGAAATGTGCAGACGAACAAGCGAAGCATGCCCACTGCACGACTGTGTCAGAAATTCCCTCGATGATAATTTTAAGCTTCTATCGTCTCCTGTTTCTTTTGACGGTCGATTCACTCTCCTGCTCTTGGGAATCTGGTCGGTGTATGACGTAATGCGCGCGCGCGCGCGCGCGCGTGTGTGTATGTGTGTGTGTGTGTGAAAGAGAGATGTACGTGCAAGTATGCAGGGACGCGCTTGCACACGTGTACGTATCTCTGTGTTTTGGAAATTTGAGTGTAAAAAGGTCTTTCAGGTGGTGTGCATGCGTGCGTGCGTGTGTGTGCGTGTGTGTGTGTGTGTGCGTGTGCGTGTGTGTGTGTTGACAAAACAAATCAGAAGCTCTCGGAAATCAGCTCAAAAGGTTAGTTTGATAAAAAAAAAAAAATATATATATATATATATAAAAAAGATATGTAAACTATTTATAATCTGATCTTGCGTAAACACGCGCTAGTGTCATTCTTGTTTGTTAGCTTGAGATGTGTGTTTAGGTGATGAAATGTGACGTTCTGAAAGGCTGATTGTTGCCTGGAGTGTGCACTTCCCAGGGACTACGTGGCCTCTTTGTTTTGAAATTTAAGCCTTTGAAACTGTGTGGAACAGAAAATTTTTCTTTGATCAGCCTTTAAAACTGTTGAACAGAAAACTTTTCTTTGATCAGCCTTTAAAACTGTGTGGAACAGAAAACGTATTATTGATCTGCGTGTTAACTGTTTGGAACAGAAAACATAATTATTACTGATCTGCGTGTAAACTTGTGGAACAGAAAAAAAAGTATTATTGATCTGCGTGTAAACTGTTTGGAACAGAAAGGTATTATTGATCTGCGTGTGTGGGCAGAAAACGTATCATCGATCAGCCTTTAAAACTGTCTAACATAAAATATCTTGATCTACCTTTAAAACTATATATAACTAAAATCGTATCAGTGATCAGCCTGTCTTTAAAAAACTGTATGGAACAGAAAACGTATTATTGATCTGCCTTTAGTAGTGTGTGGAACAGAAAAAGTATTATTGATATGCCTTTAATAGTGTGTGGAACAGAAAACGTATTATTGATCTGCCTTTAATAGTGTGTGGAACAGAAAACGTATTATTGATCTGCCTTTAATAGTGTGTGGAACAGAAAAAGTATTATTGATCTGTCTTTAGTAGTGTGTGGAACAGAAAACGTATTATTGATCTGCCTTTAATAGTGTGTGGAACAGAAAAAGTATTATTGATCTGTCTTTAATAGTGTGTGGAACAGAAAACGTATTATTGATCTGCCTTTAATAGTGTGTGGAACAGAAAAAGTATTATTGATCTGCCTTCAATAGTGTGTGGAACAGAAAACGTATTATTGATCTGCCTTTAATAGTGTGTGGAACAGAAAACGTATTATTGATCTGCCTTTAATAGTGTGTGGAACATAAAACGTATTATTGATCTGCCTTTAATAGTGTGTGGAACAGAAAACGTATTATTGATCAGCCTTTAAAACTGTGTGGAACAGAAAACGTATAATTGATCAGCTTTTAAAACTGTTTTGACCAGAAAATGTATTATTGATCAGCCTTTACAATTGTGTGGAACATAAAACGTATTATTGATTTGCCTTTAAAACTATAAGGAACATAAAACGTATCTTTGATCTGCCGTACAGTTTTTTTGCACGTCTTACTTTCAATTCAATTAAAAAAAAAATTTAAAAAAAAGAACAAGTTATTGCCAATCTCGAAATTGTTGCATGTCACAAAACTTACTTCTTTTCCGTCATATGTGTGACACGGTGTGAGCACTGAAGCGATTTGCGTTCCTTTACAGGATAGAATAGAAGGATAGCAAATGTCTTTATTACCAAGTGTACCAGTGTAACAGACCGAACTCTACCCCTGACTAGTTTATATCCCGGGTATAAAGTAGCCCAGGCTACCTTTTACCCCAGGGGTCAAACCAGCCTAGGCTATGGCATACCCCTCCTCGCTGGAATATACCCCCCCCCCCCCCCACCACCACCACCACCCCCACCCCCATGTACTCTCACCCAAGCAGTCTGTATCACATTTTTGCAAATAGTAATGATAATAATAATGATGGAAATTTATTTTACGCCCCCTAACGCACGAAGAGCTTTACAATAATTGCAAAAACGTAATAACAAAGGAAGATTAATATGATAAGTGTATAACACAAACACCGGCAGGCAAATACAATACACAAGCCACACACAGGCACACACAGACACACAGACACAGACACACACAGACACACACACACACACACACACACACACACACACACACACACACACACACACACACACACACACACACACACACACACACACACACACACACACACACACACACACACACAAGGATTGCGCATCCCCCCACCCCCCTAGCCCCTTACAAATACACACACACATACACACAAACAAACACACGCGCACGCACGCGTTTGCTGCACACGTTACGTATACGCTCTCAATTTTTTTTGTTGGAAATCAGTATTAATAAATGGGTTATTGGTCTAAAATTTGGACAGGTCACTGTTGTCCCTGTTTTTCCCCTTTACCTACTGGATTAATCATGTTGTTGACGTTATTTTTGTTGTTTTTTTTATTTGAGAATTAGCCCATTCCGTCTTCTGAACAGTCAGTTACCTCGAAGACCAGTGGGTATTCTAATTCTGTCCAAAATTGTCTATAAATTAGAACCTTTTAAACCTTTGTTCCAATGTACCCGTTATTCACCTGTGTGCTAGCTGAATCGGTAGCGTAAGCAGCACTGACCTGAAGTTGTGTACCTTGTAAATGGAGAGAGTTATCACTCTTTACTATTTGTTAATCATTTCATCTCCATGCCTAATTGTTTGTTCATTTCCACTTTAAAACATAACATCCTGGAGTTTGCGCGCGTGTTCTAAGGTTGCAACCCTTGGTACCCTTCAAATATCAATGTATTTCAGAGAGAAAGAGGGGGTGGGGGGTATAACATGACCCAGATAATGTAAACTTGCCAAGGCCAAACGATACCTGTTGCCTGGCTAGTTTATACGGGGCGTATTCTGGACGAGGCCACTTCATACGGGGGTATACTCTGGACAGGGTAGAGTCTGAATATTCGGGGGGATAGTATATAAAAGGTATAAACATAACCTGAAAATCAAATATACAAACACTAGTACATAAGAATTCATGACACAAATGCATATACATATAAGTGTTTGTGCATGCGCCTGCACACACACACACACACACACACACACACACACACACACACAAAAATAGAGAGAACATATCATCGTGTTCGTTTACTTAAACGCCGCACATTACGAACTACACACGGACTGGGTCTTCAGGAAAATGGTTGCTCATTGCAGGGAAATTCTCCTTTATAAGTCGCTGGTTGGTTTGAGAGACAGGGCGTTGACTTCTTTCGGGAACAAGCTATTGGCGAAGCGATAGGGTTTTAGTGCCTGTACGGACGACACGAGGGGAGCATCTCAATAATCCTAAAAGCTGGATGTTATTCATCCTGACTGATTGATTTTGCTATTCTGAGAAGCCGCTTATTCCATTTGTGGTGTTGAGATGGAAAATCAGACCCGCCGATCTTGCTGGCAGTTTATATATATATATATATAGAAAGAGGGGGTGGGGGTATAACATGATCCAGGTGATATAAACTTGCCAAGGCCAAACTATACCTGTTGCCTAGTTTATACGGGGCGTATTCTGGACGAGGCCACTTCATACGGGGGTATACTCTGGACAGGGTAGAGTCTGAATATTCGGGGGGATAGTACATAAAAGGTATAAACATGACTTGAAAATCAAATATACAAACACTAGTATATAAGAATATTTAATATTTTTTTGACAATTTTATTAAAAGCTGTGGCTTCAGCCTTAGAAATGTTTCCGTACCAAACAGTGATAGTGAAGGTTAACACACATTAAGTGACAGCTAAGCAAAAGTCAACCATGATTTTTTTAATTTTTTTAGCTCATACATTTTTGTGTGAAATGTTCCAAATTTTCCCAAATCGATTCATTATATAGGATTTTTTTTTTAAAACCCGAAATCAGTTGGGTTTTTTTTTTTAAAACTTTTTGTTGAAAGCTAGGGAAAAGAATGCATTTAAATGCGGGTTGTTCACCAAAATGGAACGGGTGACAAAATAT
Organism: Babylonia areolata; assembly: GCF_041734735.1. Classification (NCBI taxonomy): domain Eukaryota; kingdom Metazoa; phylum Mollusca; class Gastropoda; order Neogastropoda; family Buccinidae; genus Babylonia; species Babylonia areolata. The sequence goes on from NC_134887.1 coordinate 20,748,605, forward strand.
AGGATTTATTAAAAACAACAACAACAACAACAAAAAACAACAGAACAAAAAACAAAACAAAAAAACACACACAAAAAAACCCCCAAACAAACAAATAAACAACAACAAATGACTTCCATATTCAAGGGTTGTTTGTCAAGTGACTTTTCAAAACTAGATACTTGTTACATGGACGTGGTGAGTTGTATGTGTATTATGCACCTTTATCATGTATTTGAAGAATGAACCCATCGTTACATTAATTAAAAGAAAGGAAACCATTGTTCTGTAGACCTGATTAAAATATTATTCCGTGTCATTTGTCAAACCGCATAAAATAATGTCAGTGCGCTGAGTGATACAGCGTGAATCATGGACGTGAGACAGAACTTGTGACAGACTGGGTGGGTGGGTGGATGGGTGGAGTTGGGGTAGCGGGAAGGGAGTGTGTGGGATGCTTCATGCACACCCTCCTGTCCCTGTGCCCGTGGAAGGGAGGGAGGGAGAGGGTAGGGTAGGCGGTAGGAAATGGAACTCAGTGGCAGTGAGAGAATGAGTGAACGGGTTGTGTGAAAAAATTTTTCAAGAAACATGATATCCCGTCCTCTGAGCTTTTTCGTGTTTTTCCGAAGGTTTTACTTTATCTCTTTGTTCTCGTTATTGTTTGCCTTTTCTTCATTGATTGATTGATATGGATACTTATATAGCGCCTATCCTCGGTCGGAGACCAAGCTCTAAGCGCTTTACAAACACGGAGTCATTTACACAACAGGCTGCCTACCTGGGTAGAGCCGACTGACGGCTGCTATTGGGCGCTCATCATTCGTTTTCTGTGTCATTCAATCAGATTTCAGGCACGCACACCTACACACTCAAACATGTAACATTTAACGTTTTATGTGTATGACCGTTTTGTTTATTTACCCCGCCATGTAGGCAGCTATACTCCGTTTTCGGGGGTGTGCATGCTGGGCATGTTCTTGTTTCCATAACCCAACGAACGCTGACATGGATTACAGGATCTTTAACGTGCGTATTTGATTTTCTGCGTGCGTATACACACGAAGGGGGTTCATGCACTGGCAGGTCTGCACATATGTTGAGCTGGGAGATCGGAAAAATCCCCACCCTTTACCCACCAGGCGCCACCGAGATGCGAACCTGGGACCCTCAGATTGAAAGTCCAACGCCTTAATCACTCGGCTTTTGCGCCCAGTTTCTCTGTTGTGTGAAACGAACATTCTTTCTGTATAGTTTCTCTTTCATTTTTTATGTGTCTGTGAGGGGGGGGGTGTGGGTGGGGGTAGGGGAGGGATTGTACTGAATTGTTTTGTGTTATGTTTTTGTGTGAGATCGCGTCGCCACAATACAAGCGCCACCGTCGTTTGTTTGTTTGTTTTTTGTTTTTGTCTGCAAGTATATTTGTTTTACATCAATGTGGGGAGGAGGTGCGGGTGGGGGTCTACAGAAATTCGCTATTTCCAGACTCGGCTACAGTCCCAGCGCCAGCAATCAATGTTGAGTAGTCTGAAGGCGGTTCGCCAACAGAGACCCAGTGCTACCTGCGCGCGCGCGTGTATGTGTGTGTGTGTGTGCGCACGCGCGCGCACGCGTGTGTGTGTGTGTGCGTGTGTGTGTGTATGTGAGCGCGCGCCATCTGTTCTGATTCGTTAGTGTAGGTGCGTGCGTGTGTGTATGTGTACGTGCGTGCGTGCGTGCGTGCGTGTGTGTGTGTGTGTGTGTGTGCGTGCGCGTGTGTGTGTGAGCGCGGGCCATCTGTTCTGATTCAGTACAAACAGGAAACCACTTTAAGCCGACGATCTCGTAGTCGCAAAGCCAGAGTTGTGGTGAGCATCCTTCCCTAACTCTGTCCTCCCCACCCCCACGCCCACCCCTTGCACCCTTTCCGCCCTCTCCCCCACCGATTTGAGACCGCCACCACGATCCACCATTAGTTCACTTTATCACCATTTTTTTTTTTTTTTTTTTTTTTAAATCTATGCAGTTTTGCGCCGTTTTCGGTTTCTGTCAGTGGCTGCTTTCTCTCAAGCAATGCAAACCGGACCCCCTCCCTCCAGCCTCCCATCCACCCACTTCCGCCCTCTCTCCTTCTGCACGTTTCTGTGAAAGTCTGCTTTATTGCACACATCAAGGTGATATGCGCTGGTGGTAGTGTGTCGTTCACCTAAAAGCTTGTGAATGCCGGATGACAATAGGTTCTCTCCCTTTGGTCATTCGTCTATGTTCTCCGGCTGAAGAGAACGCTTAACATCACGCAGAAAGCACAGAACATACATCTATTTGTATTTGTATTTCTCTTTTTATCATAACAGATTTCTCTGTGTGAAATTCGGGCTGCTCTCCCCAGGGAGAGCGCGTCGCTACACTACAGCGCCACCCATTTTTTTGGTATTTTTTCCTGCGTGCAGTTTTATTTGTTTTTTTCCTATCGAAGTTGATTTCTCCACAAAATTTTGCCAGGAACAACCCTTTTGTTGCCGTGGGTTCGTTTACGTGCGCTAAGTGCATGCTGCACACGGGACCTTGGTTCATCGTCTCATCCGAATGACTAGCGTCCAAGCTACCACTGAAGGTCTAGTGGAGGGGGAGAAAATATCGGCGGCTGAGCCGTGATTCGAACCAGCGCGCTCAGATTCTCACGCTTCCTAGGCGGACGCGTTACCTCTAGGCCATCACTCCACATTTATATCTATATATGTCTCTCTGTATATATATATTTATCTGTATCTATATATGTCCACACACACACACACACACACACACACACACACACACTCACATAATATGCATGTGTGTGTGTGTGTGTGTGTGTGTGTGTGTTTGTGTGTGTTGTCTTGTTTCTTCCTGTGTGAGTGCGTGAGGTGAGTGTTAATTTCCTGAGAAGAATGTTGTTTTCCTCCTACACCGGCTCCGCGCTGAACAGAGAACGATCAACATCAGACCGTCGGTAGGCCACCCACTACAGCAGACACTGCCTTGCTGAGCGAGTCGACTCTCTGTGGCGCTGTTCTGTGCCGGTTTATCTGAGTCCACGTATCCACGACATCACATCATGGAGTGGTGGCCTACAGGTAACGCGTCCACCTAGGAAACGAGAGAATTTGAGCGCACTGGTTCGAAACCCATAGTCGCCAGTGTTTTCTCCCAGCACCCCCCAACCCCCCCCCCCCCCCCCCTCCACTGGACCTTAGTGGTGGTCTGGACGCTAGTCATTCGGATGAGACGATAAACGAGGTTCCGTGTACAGCATGCACTTATCGCACGTAAAAGAACCCACGACAACAAAAAGGGTTGTCCCTGGCAAAATTCTATGGAAAAATCCACTTCGGTAGGAAAACAAATAGAATTCCAGGCAGGGAAAAAATTAACAAATAATAAAAAAAAAAGAAAAAAAAAAGAAGAAAGGTCGGCGCTCTCAGTGTAGCGACGCGCTCTCCCTGGGGAGAACAGCCCGAATTTCACACAGAGAAATATGTTGTGACATAAAAATAAAAAAAATAAAAAAACAACAACAACAAAAAAACCAATACATGTTACGCCTCCTCTTGACGGCAATAAGTTGTTACTGGCGGATGGTGAGAGATCAGATCCAGCGTCTGTGTTGTGGAGTGGAGACCACAGCGAGTCATGAGTACACGTGCACCAGCACAGTGCCCTTGATCTTGCGGACACTGAACGTTCTGATATGAACTGCCCACAGGCATGGACGTGAGGAACGGATCGGACCTGAGGCCATCACTGTGAGGACGCAAATGAAGATCCACAGAAATACCAGCCGCCGTGGCGAAGTGGTTAGCGTCGCGGACTGACGGCTGGGAGGACGCGGGTTTGAATCCCAGCGGAGGTGGGTTTTTCTACCCAGAGTTGTGTGTGCTGTGGGCTTAAATGGGGAGACTGGGACCACACAGTCGAGTGTCATCCACTTCAAGGATGCGTCTTTAGGTGTGTTGCTCTAATTACCTGACCAACACTGCAAGTGTCTGTATCTCTCGGGCCTGGTTAACGCCGGGATATCATTTTGACAGGAAGCGTAGAGTACAGCCTTGTCACCCAGTCCCAAACCAAAATGGACCTCCATAGCAACGTCGTCATCATCATCGTCATCCTCCTCCTCCTTCATCGTCATCAATATAAACAAAAGTCTCAAAGTCTGTGGCCTTTCATGCCCTGCTCTCATGGTGACCTCAGTTTAGATACCCCTCCACTTCTGTGCTTGGGGTGAGTCCTGTCAATGTCTTCAGTGTCGGCAGATTCATGGGTGGCTGTTGTTTGAGGGACGTGGTGGCGGTCTCCACTCTGGGAGGGACGCTCACTCAGACTGGCTCCGCGACTAAGCCATTATTGTCGTTAGTAGGGGGCTTAGTAGGTGGTGTCCTAAGTACGTTAAATCAGAACAGGCACCACTGAACACCACCGAAGTGACTCAGCAGCAGTGCAGGGTCTCCTCTGGTGTGTGGCCTCCTGGGACCTAACATCGATGGTTCCCTGTGGACTGCCGACGCTGGAACTGCGACGGACGAACCCGGGTGTGACCGTGTATAGGGGAATCTAAATGAGCGGCGTGGGAGTAATGCCACTGAAACGGTGCAGATGATGGGGCAGCAAAAACTGGAAAAAATACCCCAAAAATCCACAGAAATTACACACTCCTTTTGCGTTCGTGGGCTGCCAACTGCCACATTTGCTCGAGTGGGGCTGTTGTGTGTATGACTGTTTCTTTTAACCAGCATGCTTCTCTCTCTCTGTATGTGTATGAGAGAGAGAGAGAGAGGAGAGGGATTGAGAAAGAGAGACAAATAGACAGAACAAGAACAAATGTTATTCCTTTAGGCGGCCACCAGCCCATAGGAAAGGGTCTCTGGTAAAACGTGTACATCTTAGGTATGCATATCATCTGAATTGAGTAGCATTTGAATAATTAAACCAAACAATTCTTGATTAAGGTCAAATTACACATCTGCAAACTGTTGTCTGTGACGAAGAGCATAGAAAAGATACATTCTCAACTTTCTTATTTTTTCAATAGATCCATGTTTCAATATTTCGGTGTGATCTTGAATAATACCTGGTAAGTACTGGTAAGTAAATAATGTATTTTTAACCAAGGTTGCCCCGCATGTTTTACTTCTGTCATCCAGGTTTCTTAACATCAAGTAGGCTTGCCTAGGTAATCTTTCCATGTCCATTTTCAAAACTTTTAGCCAGTATTTCATGCATCTCACAGTGTTGCTAACATATAGCGGATGTCCCCAAGCTCACCATAAACAAATTTGTTTGGCACTTTCGAAGGGACCTTCAGAAAACGTTTACAAACAAAAGTATGTACCTTTTCAATGGTGTCTATCCTCTTTATTCCCCAGATTTTGAAAAAGCATGGCTTTGATATATCATTTAGCTTGATGATATTCTTAATACAGTCAGCGCTTGCCCTCCTCCCCTGTATCGCCAAAGCTTCCACACCCCTTGCCCAGCTCATCTTTGTCATGAAAACAAAACCCAGGTACTTATATTCGTTGACTGCTTCTAAATCACTTCCATCTAGCGACCACTTTTCCCCCAAAAAAACCTCCTTTTCTGAATACCATAACTTTCCTTTTATCACCATTAATCTTTAAACAAAAATCCTTACAGGCTTGGCTGAGCAGGTCAATTTGGTTTTGGAGACCCCTAGCAGTGTCCGACAGTAGAACAATGTCATCTGCGAAGAGGAGAATGAAAAGCTGAACAATACCTGGTAACAACTGAATACCATGCATCCCATTTCCGTCTACATAAGCTGTAATTTCGTTGATAAATATTGAAAAAAAGTAATGGCGAAAGAATACAACCTTGCCTTGCTCCTACAGGGCATTCAAATAAGTCTGTTAGAGGGCTCTCGACT
>NC_134887.1:20756985-20866985 GCF_041734735.1 Babylonia areolata
GTCTTCATCTTATCGGTCTTTCAATGTCCAGCAGTCTGAATTTTCGGGCCCACATCTCATGAATCGAGCTATCTATCCATCCACGTATTAGGTTTCCATGTATGGATACAGGCAGAAGCTGTGTGGGGTCGGGGGAGTCCAGGGGTTAGAAATGGAGCGGGTGGTTGAGGAGTTTGTGGGTTAGAGATGTGTGTGTGTGTGTGTGTGTGTGTGCGTATGTGCGCGCGCGCGCGTGTGTGTGCGTGTGTATATGCCTCTATCCTCCAATATAAATACTTTTTTAACTTACTCCTGACTTAGATTTAGCTCACTTTCATTTTTGACTCACTTGTGTAAACAAAGTGAGTCTATGTTTTAACCCGGTGTTCGGTTGTCTCTGTGTGTGTGTGTGTGTGTGTGTGTGTGTGTGTCCGTGGTAAACTTTAACATTGACATTTTCTCTGCAAATACTTTGTCAGTTGACACCAAATTTGGCATAAAAATAGGAAAAATTCAGTTCTTTCCAGTCATCTTGTTTAAAACAATATTGCAGCTCTAGGATGGGCACAAACAAAATTAAAAAGAAGCCTAATTATATGCAAACTGCATTTACTGTTATATTTATATTTTTTGCATTCTCTAAACTTGGCACTTTTACCTCTTATTCTGACACAACAACAAGAGGAGTCATTATCATCATTTTTTGTTCAAACAGGAACTTCTTTTGCTAAGCATTGAAGTTTTATTTATTTTGCAAACGTTTTGGTGCAGATAGTAAAAAAGGGAAATTACTCTGTAATTTATGCTAGGGGACTTAATTTGCTTTAAACTGATCTTTCTCATCTTAAACATTACATTTTGAAATTATACTCAATACATAAAAAGTTTGGATTTTTTTAAGTGTATCACAAGTGAGTCTTGAAGACCTTGCCTCTCTTGTATTTTATTGTTTGCACATGTTGAACAGTGACTTTCCTGTACCCGTGTACTGAAAAAAAATGACAGTGAAACCAGTCCTCGGTTTTCAGTAACCATGAGCTACGATAATATGGACGGTCATTTTCAGCGTCTGAATTGCAAAGATTGCATGATTCACCAGAACCATCCCACTACCCACCCCGCAAAGAGACGAGAAAAGAATTGTCTTCAGCCCACCCCCACACATAAACCATTCCAGTGCAGGCACTTCTCTGGCACACTGGTAGAAGTCAGGAAGGTTCCGGGGGACAAGGTTGTCAGAAGAAAGTACACGTTCCGTTCTGAGTGGGCGTGGCTGCAACAGGCAGGACAACACGATTTTAGTTCTCCACGAAAACTGGTTATCGTTTACGTTTCAAACATTACAATGGTGCAGCTGCTTTAACATCATACAGGTGTGTCAATGTTAACTGACAAAGCGAGAGAAAGGGAGAGAGAGAGAGGCAGAGAGAGACAGAGACAGAGAGAGATGCTATGTTATATAGAGATATTATGTTATGTCATGTTATGCATATGTTCCTCATAATGAGATGTAGCAGAATAATCATTAAACATATTGTCGATTCAATTTAAGCTGTCTACATTAAGACTAACACGAAACAGCAATTGATCAAAACTTGAATACTGTGAACAAGTAAATCGACAAGTGCTAACAGAACGTTCGTGCTTCCAAGCAGACTTTATCGAAAAATATTCCATTCAACACACTCAAATAACATATACTGAGATGGGATTTTCACGACGATGTTTCCCTAAACAAAAGTCGAAATTGAACACAAAACATAAATTTGTTAAAATGTCTTTGCTGGTAACCAACGTCACTGTTTGCACTCCTACTGTGCAAGGGTGCTTGTTCCAGGGAGTAAAAAAATGTTTTAATAAATAAATGAATAAATAAAAGCGTCCAGAAAACGTAAGACAGTGATCACATTTGAAACATAATACACGGGAAAGTTTCAGTTTCACTTTCCCAAGGAGGCGTCACTGCGTTCGAACAAGTCCGTACAGGATACACTACATCTGCTAGGCAGATGCCTGACCAGCAGCATAACCCAACGCGCTTAGTAATGCCTTGAGTGCATGCTTATATATTTGTGTACCTACCAGAGTGATTTCTTCTACTTAATTTTGCCGGAGGACAACACTCTCGTTGCCATGGGTTCATTTTCAGTGCGCCAAGTGCGTGCTGCAAACGGGACCTCGGTTCATCGTCTCATCCGAAAGACTAGACGCTCAGCTTAATTTTCAAGTCAAACCTGGGAGAAAGGGCGAGAGCGGGATTCGAACCCACACTCTCACGGACTCTCTGTATTGGCAGCTGAGCGTCTTAACCATTCTGCCACCTTCCTCCCTCCACACACGGGAAAGAAAAGAAAGGAAAAACGAAATCGACTCACCCAACACACAGGCCATGCCTATCAAACAGGGGCAGGTTCTTTGCTGGATTGCTTCCGTCGTGCTGGGGTTTTGCGAGGTGTAGTGGTTCCACCCACACTCTGCAACACAGCAGTCACTACTCACACCAACTCGTAAAAGGCATCCGGTTTGTATTCCATGTCTTTTCATTTTCGGTTTTGTTACTTGCTTTGAACATTAAAAGCACATCATCACATGTTGTTATTATCACCATTCGACAACACCATAATCGCCATCGACACCAAGATGACGAAAAATGAGAATAAATAGGCTATCGTATGGCATCAAAATGAGGACAAGAAAGAAGTCGACGATGATAAGAGCAGAAAAAGAGAATGGCAATAACAGCATAAAAACTGGAAACGAGGAAGATTAATGTTTACGCCAACATATTTGTATTTCAATTTATCACAACAGATTTCTCTGTGTGAAATTTGGGCTGCTCTCCCCAGGGAGGGCGCGTCGCTACACTACAGCGTCACCCATTTTTTTGTATTTTTTCCTGCGTCCGGTTTTATTTGTTTTTCCTTTCTAAGTGGATTTTTCTACAGAATTTTGCCAGGGACAACCCTTTTGTTGCCGTGGTATCTTTTACGTGCGCAACGTGTTGCTGCACACGGGACCTCGGTTTATCGTCTCATCCAAATGACTAGCGTCCAGACCACCACTCAAGGTCTGGTGGAGGGTGAGAAAATATCGGCGGCTGAGCCGTGACTCGAACCAATGCGCTCAGATTCTGTCGCTTCCTAAGCGGACGCGTTACCTCTAGGCCATCACTCCATTTAAGCTATCACTCCATTGCTGATGAAAACAACGGGAACATACAGCCAGTAAAGAAGTTTTCAACAAAAACTACTACTATCACTACAACCACTACCATGTGCTGATGTTGACAGAATGTGGGTGGGTGGAGGGTGAAGTAGGTGACACTCATAAGAACACTCATTTTAATCAGTTAGATATAAGCATATACAATATAAGCTATAAGCAATATGACTTGATTTTGATCCCTCAGTACTCCCGATAAAGGAGTATGGCTGCCATGTAGGCAGGGTAAAAACGGCCATACACGTAAAAGTGAACGTCAGAGTTGCAGTCCACGAAGAAGAAGATCCCTCAGTACATGAAACAGATCATGCCCTACACTACACATCAAACCACCTCTAACACCCAAACCAGCCGAGAAACCCCAGTTCACACGAACGTTAGATATATCAACACCCAAACAACCCCCACCCCCACCCTCCACCCAAAAAACGAACAAACAAAAACTTGAAAACTCTTGCCCCCCCCCCCCAACCCCACCTCCCCCTCCACACCCCAATTCCTCAAGGCCACAATGCTCACCATGTCCGGAAAGCGCCATGCTGTGACAGGAAGGGGCAGAAGCTCCGGGCGTCAGCAGGCAACACTGACTTCCCACGGTGCACGCGGGGCTGCACGTGGTGGAGGAGGAGGACGAGCTCCGAAGGGCCATGGGCCTGGCAGGGATACGGACGATGTGGGGCTGCCTTCGGAAGGGGTCCTTCAGGCCCCTCCTGACGGGGGAGCTGAAGGACATCAGCAGGTTGAAGAAGGGGGATCCAGGTCTGAAGAGCGAGGTCATGTGGTTCATCAGGCCCCGCACCTCCCGCGGCAGGGTGTCCCGCCTGGCGCGTGCTACTGCAGGGTCGTCCAGTGGCTGGTTGTTGGCGGTGTTGGTCAGATCGGCGGCCGCTGCTTGGGTCAGCACCGCTAGGGTAACCTGAGGGGACAGCAGGACGGGGGGTGGGTTATGTATTTTGTCTTGGGTTTGGTTTTGGGCTTTGTATACTGATTTATTTATTTGTTAATCACTGTTTCAGTTTTTGTTAATTTGTCAGCTGATTTCTATATTTGTTAATCGCTGTATAAATCATGCCTGTTCATGATGATGTATTTATCATTACATTTTTGTTTGTCTATGAACATCTTTAAAAAAAATGGTATGGTCATACCACAAGATCAAACGGCCATGCCAAAGTCATCCTCCAAGGAACAGTAGAGGGGAAGAGAAGAAGAGGCAGACACAGGGAGAAGAAAAGGTCTGACAACATTGAAGAGTGGACAGGGCTGACATCTGCTGAGACACAGTCACTCACACATGATCGTCCAGAATGGAGAAGGCGACAACACGGGTCAACATCGCGGTGTCCCGACGGTTCCCCTCGGAGCTAAGGGACCATGGCAAGGCAAGGTAACGTTTGTCTATCCATTTACGAATTCGATAGGAAAAACAAATAAAAAGAAAACTGCAGGCAGGAAAAAAGAAAGTGTGGCGCTCTCCCTGGGGAGAACAGCCCGAATTTCACACAGGGAAATATGTTCTGACAAAAAAAGAAGAAGAGTAATACAATACAATACAATACGAAAATTCAGTGGTTTTCTTTTCAGTTTTGTGTTTTGTTTGATCAATTTCACGTGTTTCTTTGGGGATTTGAGGCAGATAACTGTATCCAGATCATATTCTTTTTGCCTTTTTCTGGCTGTCACTCTTTCATTTTGCTTCGCGTGTGTGTGTGTGTGTGTTCGTTCTTTAGTTTAACGTCTTTTCACTGTAAGTGATATTAGACGAGGGAAGGAAAAAAATCGAGTGGGAGGAGGGGGAAGGGGGGGGGATTACTGTGTACGCATACGAGTAAGTGAAAGTGTGTGTGTGTGTGTGTGTGTGTGTGTGTGTGTGAAAATTATTGATTTAAGTTTTGTTTAAAAAATAAACAAAAAAACAACAACAATATAACATATTTCTAATGAAAAACTAACAACTATAGCTTCGCGCGCGCGCGCGCGCGCGTGTGTGTGTGTGTATGTGTGTGCTCGCGCGCGCACGTGTATGTGTGTTTGGTAATGGTGGTGTGTGTGTGTGTGTGTGTGTGTGTGTTTGCGTGCGTGCCTGCACACGCGCGCGCGTGTGTATGTGCGTTTGATGATGGTGGTGTGTTTGTGAATGGTGTGGTATGGTGTGGTGTGGTGTAGTGTGATGTGGTGTGGTGTGTGTGTGTGCGTGTGCGCGTGTATGTGTGTTTGGTAATGATGGTGTGTTTGTGTGGTGTGGTGTGGTGTGTGTATGTCTGTGTGTGTTTGCGTGCGTGCGTGCACATGCGCGCGCGCGTGTATGTGCGTGTGTGTTTGTGAATGGTGTGGTGTGGTGCGTGTGTGTGTGTGTGTGTGCGCGCGCGTATGTGTGCGCGCGTGCGTGTGTTTGTGTGTGCACACAGGTATTTTTGCATATCTTCTGTCGTCCATGCATTGGCCAGTCTCTGACACTAACAAACCCATAGCTGTTGAAGACAAGTTTGACTTTTTTTCCCAAAGGACTGACTTCCGTGAAACATCTGTTCACCTTTATTCAATGACTGTCAAGATCTGACAGCCGTATTCTCACCTGGCGCGTGCAAAGCGTTAAGAAGTAATGACGTTTTCCTTCCCGCTTCTGACTGGGGAGAGAGGGGTGGGGGGGAGTTGGCATGGCATGGGTGGCAGAAGATAATTGAATGCATGTGTCTGTGTGTTTGGGCGTGTATTGTGTGTGCGTGAGCGTGAGTACAAATGTATGAGTGTGGGTGCGTGCATGAATTAGGATGAGAGAGAGAGAGAGAGAACTGGATCACTGTTCATCGGCCTCAGGCCATTATACAAACACATGGGAAGGGGGGGTGTTGGGGTCAGGGTCTGGTGCGGTCGGGGGTTGAGGGGTGGGGTCAGAGAGAGAGAGAGAGAGAGAGCGAGTGTGGGTTGATGGGGTGGGTTCTATCAGGTTCAGTCTTGCCGATAACTGTCCCTATGATTTAACATATTAGCCAAAGAAAAGATACATCTGTAGAGTGAAACGTTATCTTTCTGCGTCTGATCACAATGGTTTATTTCCCGTGCTCCTGGTGTCTGCGTGAGTTCAACCATCTCTGACTGAGCAATTCTGACCATTCCTCGAAACCCTTCCTTCTTGCAGTCAACAGTGTTCTCATCGAAGCACGGATATTAACAAACAAATGTCCATTGTTTACATCGGGGATTTTCTTCTTCAGAATTAAAACATAATTATGACTGTAGGTTCAAATCAAAAGGATACACACAAAATCCAGTCCGTTTGAATAACTAGCAAATGAATAAACGAAGTAATAAATAAACAAAAAGAAAATCTAAAAAAAATAACCGCCAGTTTTGTTCTTTTTTTGTGATCTGTTTTGTTTTCTTATGTGCTTTTCTTCCTCAGAGGAAGAAAATGGTATCGGGTTTGGTTTGGTTTGTTTGTTTGAGATATATATATATATATATATATATAGAGAGAGAGAGAGAGAGAGAGAGAGAGAGTTTTCCAAACACTCCCATCTTCTATTTCTGGCGAGAGACACTCACCTGTGATTGTCTATCAGACGATGCCCACTTAGCTTCGCTTCAGCAACATTCATTCAGCTATATCCGCTGTGATGGTTTCCGTTTCTTTCTTTCTCTCCGTCTGTCTGGGTTTTTTTTTGGGGGGGGGGTGGAGTTGGTGGGTCTCCTTTTCTTTCTTTCTCTCCTTCCCGACCTTCGTTTCGGGACTCTTGAAATGAAGGTAGCCAATGATACGGGTGCTTTGAAGTGCATCTTGACATCAGTGATGCTGTGAGGTATCCACAATAGCTTCGAGTGGTGCCCGTTGTCCGTTTTTTAGTGCGGAATTTCCTCTACCGGGTGACCCCAAGGCGGCCTTATGTATGGATTTTGCCCCGTGGACTGCTGGCTCTTGGGCTGCGACAGGAGGCTGGGTGTAGCTGTGAATTTTTCTTCCGCGTTCGTGGGCTGCAACCCTCCAGTTCATTCTTCGGGTTCTTAGGAAAGCGCGCGCGCGCGCACGCACGCACGCACGCACACACACACACACACACACACACACACATACCACACACACTAAGGACTGAGGTCAGTTTTTGTTGGGTGCCTTCTCATGTGGGCATTAATGGCAATGAAACTGCTGATAAAGCAGCTAAAAGAGGAGCACAAGATTCAGAAAAATCGACAAAAATACATGTCCGTCTCTCCGTAAAAGAGGCATACACTTTGTTAGAAAAATCAGCATGGGGTCGATTTCATAACCGATGGAAGTTAAAGTTTTTAAACCATAAAGGAACTTTATTCCCCGAGAATATTATTAAAGAAAAGATACCGAATCCATCAGCTTGCTATACAAGATTAATAACCTCTACTTTCTTCCGTATAAAACTTGATGCGCTGAAGATAAAGTATAGTAAAAATGTCACATGCATCTGTGGTAAGCAGTTCAGTTTGCATCATTGTTTGTTTCACTGCCAACAGTTACGTACCTTCTTGCCCAAGTATTTCAAAGAGAATAATAATTCTGCAGATGATTTTTGTAAAGTCATTTCTGACGAGGTTCTTATGGTCGAACTTTCACAGGCATTAGTTCATAGCCCTATTTCTACATTCCTTTAATACACTTCAGAATTGTGTTAATGGTTTCTGATTATTATCATTATTATTATTGAATTGTTACTGTTAAATGTAATTGCATGTTATACATTTTACGGTAGTTTTCTAGTTTACCTTTTTCTGTTTTCCTCTTCCCGCCCCCCACACCCTCCCACCACCACCACCTTCCTCCCCCCCATGCCCCCCCCCCCTCCCGCCCCCCCCCCCTTTTTTATTTTATTTATTTTTTTTTTTTAACGTCTAATGTCACTGATAGTGAAAAGACGCTAAACTAAAGAACGAACACACACACACACACACACACACACACACACACACGAGCCCGCGCGGTTACTGGGTTTAAAGCAAAGTTTTAATTGTCTTGTTATTAACGCCTGGAGTGTCTAAATGTTTGTAAACATCACCGTTTTTACCTACAATTTAGAATGCCAACATCCCATTCTCCGGAGATAGGGAGAGAGAGAGGGTGAGGGAAGGGGGGTGGGGGGAGAGAAGGGAGGGCGGGGGTGAAGGTATATGTGTGTGTGTGTGTGTGTGTGTGATGGCTAGAGCTCTGTATATTAGGAACTCGGTCTGTGGCTAAACAACCCCGAGAAGGAAAGGCAGGACATAAAAAGACAAGTTGGGTGAATGCAGACACATATTTCTCAAGTTTAAAAGTAAACACCCACGTCCGTCGTTTCGTTTTCGTAAAATGAACGTCAAAGTAACTGACGTTGACAGCAGTACAGAGAACAACCTACTGACCGAACTGACATTGTTAAAGTCTGAATTGATGTCAGTGTGCATACGTTGTGTGTGTGTCATTAAAAAAGTTCTCCAGGTGGAAATCAAAACAGGTGGGGCAAGAAAATATATAGCTTCCCGACCTAATTCATAGAATGACCCACTTGTCCATGCGTAGCCTCCAGTTGACATACTGTCGGTGTTTTATTACCCTATGACTAGAGGGGGTTTAACCTGAAACTGTGTCAACGAGTCTTCCACGGGACGAAAAGCAATAGATGTCGACCCAGTTTGTCGGCTGTTGACCTCATTCCCTTTTTCGTGGGCAAACCTTTGGCGACATGTCTCGAGTCTTGTGACATTATCATTCGGTGAGCAGGTACACTTCTTTTTTCAAACACAACAGAAACGAACGCGTTAAACCAGTACTATTTCGTATTACCATTTTTTCATCGTATACTCCCATGACAATAATGCTGCCAAATATCCTGTAAACTTATTTAAAAAGTAAGATACATAAAAAAAAGAAAGAAAGAAAGAATAAGTGGGGAAAAAAAAAGAAAACCTGATTGACTGAATGTGCATAGGAAATGTAATGTATACAACAACAAAAAGGAGAAAAAAAAAGAACGAAATCCAGCTGAAACGTGAAACTAAAAAACCGAGAGCTTGTTTCTGTTTTCTTTGATCATCAGCAACGTTCTGAATGCATTTCCTCTTCAGCTTTTTGTTCTGTTTTGGTGCCGTGTTTCTTTTGCCAGCTTTTCCACAGTGGGAAGAGTTTAAATACCATGCTTCCTGTTTCCTTTTTGGTATGTGCACCTAAAAATGCGCGTTACTTCATATACAGCGTCGTAGCTACGCTGTGAAGGAACATGCAGTGAGCTCCAAACCACACTCACAAACTGGCCGTCTGCTTTTAACATGACTATCGCGATATTTTGGCTCCGAAGATGGGTAAAGAAACTGTATTGAAGAGTTGCTTTGAACTTGTGCATTTTGTTTGTTGTTTTTACTTGAAATAGCATGTTCCAAGTGTGTCGATCTTTGTTTTAAACAAATTTTATTCCACACAAACATCATCAACGCAGCTGTATTACATACGAGTCAGAGCACACACAACACGCAAAGCTTATAACCGTGCTCCATACCGGTTATTGTCAATGAATTGGCTGCAGTTTAGAAATAAAAGAACACGAGCTGGAATGAAATGCAAAAGATAATAAATAATAAGTGAAACAAGTAGAAATAGTGGGGTGGAAGTCAAAATGACGCATTCACTTACGTATTGCAAATTCTAAATTGCTGAACCTTAAGGGAACTTTACAAGTATGCCGCGCCACCAGGTTATATTGATCACGTTAATAGCAGTCATGTGTAATTATACATGCATATATATATGTGCATTCACACACACACACACACACACACACAGCGCGCGCGCGCGCGCACGCACGCACGCACGCTCACACACACATCAGTCCATTTCAAAACGTTTAGAAATATTTATAAAATTTCTTACAACAAAAAATATTTCTCTATTTCCCTCAAAAGTCTTATCTCGTCTTCCAAATATAAGGGCTGATGCATCGGTTTTAACGTGATCTGGCAGAAGGTCGACCGTCTGGGCTCTAGCCTCGTTGTGAAAAGGGCATCGCCACAGATAGTGAGGTACATCTTCAATTTTCAGAGCCACAGGCACATGACGAATTATTTGAAAGATGTCGTTTAAATAGGTCATGCTTCAGATCGCCCATTTCTTGTCTAAACCTACAGAGAACTGTTTCTGTGAGTCTGTCGGGTTGATAATAATACCATGGTACTATGCTATCGGTGGTACCAAGAAAACGTTTAAAACAGCTAAAGGAATTCGACTGTTTAATTACATCAGGCAGATCGTTCCATAGGGAAGTAACTGAAGGAAAGAAAGAAGATTTATATAGTGCTGTTCTACAGTAAGGAACCTGTCTCTCCAAGGGATTCCGACGATGGTCGGGGTTAACATCAGACACAAGTTGAGGTAAGCGGTTGATAAGATAAAGAGGGGCAAAACCGTTAACAATCTTATAGTACAGACTGATCTTGTGACGACGACGTCTTTCCTTCAGAGGTGTAAATCCATACTCAACATAAGCCGTTGGTGACTTCTACCGCGAATCGCTCCGACGATTGTTCTAAGAGCATCTAAATGAAGGTTTTCTGAGTCCTGAGCTAGTTATCTGTGCAGTTGTCCCAAATAATGTCTGCAAAATCAAAGAGGGGCATAATGAACGATTTGTACATAGTTTCAAAGGATCTACACCTGAGTCGATATTTGAATGAACGGACACAAGCGATCAGGACTCTACATTTAGATACAACTGACCTAATGTGGTTATCCCATTTACAGTTATTTTGGATAAAAACTCCTAGGTGTTTATGGTTTACTGTTTCCTGTAAGACTGTTTCTCCAAATCGCAGTGGAAGTGTATCTGGAACAACTCGATCAGAAGTTGTCATTAGTTCAGTTTTTAACTGATTAAATTTAACTTTCCATTTCACGGCCCATTCTGTAATTTTAAAAAGATCGGAGTTCAAAGTTTCTGATCTCTTATGAGTATCTTCTAGTCCCAGATACATGCTCGTGTCATCTGCAGATAGTTTGACACTTGATTCGATATCGTTCACGATATCGTTTATATATTTGAGAAACAATAAGGGTCAAAGAACTGAACCCTGAGGGACACCTGCTGAAACAGGGAGATAATGCGACTTACTTCCTTTGAGAACAACTGCTTGAATACGGTCTTGAAGGTAATCTTTGAACCAGTCAAGTAACTGTCAGCGAATACCCAAAGCATAAAGTTTATACAGAAGGGCACGGTGCCATACTTTATCGAAAGAAAATCACCTGCGCAGTAGTTTTACAATCTAAAAATTTATAGAAGTCGTCACAGATACTTAGTAGATGAAAAAACTGTAGAGTCGTTAGGAATGGAACCGGACTGATCTGCTGTTAACAGGCTGTTGTCTATTAAGTACTTAAAGATATGTTTTTGAATACATTTTTCTAATACTTTGCCAATGCAACTAAGTAGAGAGATTGGACGATAGTTTTCACATTTTTGTTTGTCCCCTTTTTTTGAATATAGGTGTTACATGAGCGATTTACCAAACAGACCGAAATCTACCTTCAGCTATTGAGCGATTGAAGAGATCTGTTAGAGGTTCGCAAATAATATCCGCAGCTACTGTGAGTATCTTGTTGTGAACTAAATCTGGTCCTACGGGCTTTGTGTTGTCCAGTCCTTTTGAAATATCTTTAACCATTTCCTTGGTTATGACCAAAGGACTAATAGTGCCTGGAAATTCTGTCACGGTGGGAATGTTGTTATTATCGTTATCCACAGAACATTGCGCCGCAAAGCAGTGGTTGAAAGCAGTAGCTTTGCTGACAGGGGTATAATAAATATGACCATCGTGCTGTATTGGAGGGTTGTCGTCCTGAGGCATTCCCTTTTTAGAAATAAAAGTTTTAACTAATTTCCACCAGTTTTTAGATCCAAACTGGTCAGGAGTGGAAATTCGATTGTCAAGTTTTGTAATGTAATCTGTCTTTCTTTGTCTGATGGTAGCTGTCAAGTCGTTTCGAATGCGTCGAAAAGTGCCCAGTGCCAGTCTGAATTAAAATATTTAGCAATTTTGTGGACGTTGTTCTTTCTTTTTATCAACCCCTTTATCTCTGTTGTGATCCAAGGAGCGTCGCGTTCGCTTATCTTAACTAATTTCACAGGCATACTTAGTGCAGCAATGTACATAAGTTTGTCAGAAAACATTTTAACGGCATCGTCAATTGATTCCGTTGATACGATAGATTCCCAGTCTCTGTGAATCAGTTCATCTGTCAACTTTTGAATGTCTAGTTTTGTATAATTATACATTTTCCGTTTATAATAAGAATTTGATTTACGAGGGTATTTTAAAAACAACATATGGAGCTGAATGATCACTACAAACTGGCGGTTTTACATCAGTTGACTGAATAATATCAGAACAGGGCGTAAGAATCAAGTCTATTAAGGTTGATGAGTGTGCGGTTATCCTAGTAAGTTTGTCAACAATCTGAAACAGATTATTTGTGGTCATTACGTTACGAAGGTCTTTGAAAGTGGGCTTAACTGAATAGCTGATGTGGATAATACACATTTTCATTTTATAACATTATGGCCTCATAATCATGTCGATGTCACTAAAACTACCAACATTTCTCTGATAGACATTTGTTGACAAAATCAGTATCAAAACGAAACGTGTTCGTTTCGTAAGGACTAAAAATACAAATTTATTGAATTTGCAAAAAAGCCGTTCGTTCTTACTTTATATCGGACACATTTGTGTGGGTTTTTTTATGTCGTCTGTAAAAACGATGTGAATTCGTGACATACATGCTTCCAAGCACTGGTAGTAAACTATATGTTGCATTCTCTTCCCTGCTACAGGTAAATGGACAGATGAAAACCACGGCCTGGTTTTGAACATAAGACGCTTCCCGAGCCACACATGCATATTCAACCAGTCCTCACAGTGTTGCGCCGGGGTTGTTGTCTTGACGACTCCCTCCCTCTTCCCCTACCCCCATATCCCTCTCTCTCCATCTCTCTCTTTCCCTACCCCTCTACCACTCTCTCTCCATCTCTCTCTTTGCTAAAACCTGAATGGGTCCGTCAGTGAACAAGTCTTCGTTGTACCACAGTTTTCCCAGCGTGCAAAGCAAAGCATGCAGGCATAACCAATAGATACTCCCTCACAGAAAACTGATCTGCAAATAAAAGGGAAATGGAAGAGAGAATGATTGAACGAACGAATCTTTATTTTCCAACGGTGGAGATATTAGCAAACTTGCCGACTTACATAATCACCCGCCGTTGTTTTAGAGACACACAGACATATACACATAAATATAGCAACACTCATGACAGAGAGAGAGAGAGAGAGAGAGAGACAGACAGACAGACACAGAGAGAGAGGCGGGGGGTCGGGGGGGGGGGGGGCATTTTTATCATTTCTAACGCGGAAAAACAAATGTAACCAGGCCAAGCACTTTTTCCGCTTGAACGATTCTCACGACAGCCCCAGTCACAAATATTTTTTTTCTTTTCTTTTTTTTTGTTTATTCTGAAGAAAACCCGATTTCCCCCACCGCTGTGCGTTGTTGTCGTTTTGAATGATGACCCACATAAAGACGACAATGACCGAGTACTTATCACCATCCACACAAGTACAGTGGGTGCTGCGTTCGTTCGTACGTTGTCAACATGGCCACAACGTCAACGGTGGACACCCAGAGCTACGTCACGAGGTTTAAGGCACGTGTCTCATGTGTCTCCCACATGCCTCCTGTCAGATTATTGTTTGTTCCTGACCATGCTTGTCATTCTCCGTGAGTGGACTTCACGTGGCAAGACAGTGAACCACCAGTGTTTGTTTTTGAGGATGAGAGAGAGAGAGATGTGTGTGTGGGGGGGAGTGTGGGGGATGGATGAGGGGGGTATGGTGATGGGTGGTTGGGGGAGAGGAGCGGTAGGGACAGACGAAAGGAATAAAGAGGACAAAGAGAGAGAAGGAAGGTGGAAAGAATTAAGAAAAATGCACAAGACAAGAACGAGAGTAAGAAAGAAATGATAGGAAAAAAATAAACGAAGAAAGAGAAAGAAGAGAATACGAGAAAAAGAAAAGAAAAAGTTAAGAGAAACAAAAGATAGAGAAGAAAATAAACAGAAGAAGAAATGAAAAGTATGAAAGAAAGGAAGTCAGTGTTGTTGACAAAACTACTGATTCGTCAACCGACAATCTGTAGAAAAGTGAAAACAGAATGGAAGTAAAAAATAAAACAAAATGAAACCAAAACACCCTGCAGTGTGTGCAGGAAGCCACCTCTTGTTTTCAAATATTTAGACACTCCAAGCGTTAAAAATAACACAATTAAAATTTTGTTTTAAACCCAGTAACCGCGCCGGCTCGTGCGTGCGTGCGTGTGTGTGTGTGTGTGTGTGTGTGTGTGTGTGTGTGTGTGTGTGTGTTCGTTCGTTCTTTAGTTTAACGTCTTTTCACTGTAAGTGATATTAGACGAGGGTAGGAAAAAAATCGAGTGGGAGGAGGGGGAAGGGGGGGAGGAATTACTGTGTGTACGCATGCGAGTAAGTGAAAGTGTGTGTGTGTGTGTGTGTGTGTGTGTGTGTGTGTGTGTGTGTTACATATAGAAAATGACTGATTTAAGTTTTGTTAAAACAACAACAACAATAACAACAACAAAAAACCCATAACAATATGACATATTTCTAATGAAAAACTAACAACTATAACAGCAAACCAACTGGACTATTTAACAAGGAGTTGAAAAAGTCATACATTAGCAATGGACTGCTGAAGACTGTCAACAATGAAGATGATTTCAGTTCAGGGATTTGAGACTTTAACATATCGCAAGTTGGTATATGATCGGCTGTTATGTGAGCACCACAGATGCAAGAAACATTACTGACATATTTTGTCCTAAAACAATTCATTTTCCATCTGCAGATTAGAGAAATGATTTGCCTCTTATGAAAATCATTATGGTAATGTTTTCCCATGAAACTATACATTTTCTGTATGTTCTTATGTAACTCCAAGTTATCGGTGTGTTTTTCCTCAAACTGAAATTTTGACCATTGGACTTTTTCTACCATGGTGTAACATTCCTGTAGTGAAAGCGAAATATTTAAATCTCAATCCTTCGTGGAGCTTCTAGCTCCTTTTTTTTTTTTAGCCAAAATGTCAACTTTTTCATTATAGTAAAAGCCGCAATGAGAAGGAATCCAGCAAAAGATTATGTGAGAGCCTCTTAGTAAGAGTTCGTGAATCAAATGGTTAATTTCAATAATGAGTTCATACCTAACCGTTTCTTTTATAAGTTCAGTAGCGTGAAGAACTGATTTAGAATCAACACAAAATAGAATCTGAAATATAGTTTTCGGAAAGGATATCATGAAATTTAACGCCATTAGAATTGCTATGAGTTCAGCTGTGAAGATGGACTTATTCTCTCCCAGTTGAAATGAGTTTTGAAAGTTAAGGTCTGGAATAACGAAAGCAGCCCCAGCTCTATCATTTACAACAGAGCCGTCTGTAAATATCTTTAGATGATTAAGGTATTTCTCTTCCAAATGGATTCGTAAATGCGATGTAAGTAAATTTATGTTGTCATCTTTGGTCAGATCAGTGTGATCGATATCAAATTGGGCTCTTTGAAGTTCCCATACAGGTGCAGGTGATACTACAGACCTTTTAGCAAAATGTGGGGTTTTATTCACGCCGGAATTTGTTAAAATACTTGACGTGTATGTTCCCAATATGGTATGAGAGGATAGAGATCTACCTGGGGAGTTATTTCTGATTCTAAATCATTTTCGTCCGTGTATGTGTGTGTGTGTGTGTGTGTGTGTGTGTGTGTGTGTGTGTGTGTCTGTGTGTGTGTGTGTGTGTGTGTGTGTGTGTGTGTGTGTGTGTGTGTTGTTGTTGTTGTTGTTGTATGGTGCAGACATATGGGGTTATGAAAATGTAGATATACTTGAAAAATTAGAATTGAAATTTTTGAAACGCTTGTTCAAACTGAACAGAAATACTATGACCCAAATTGTTTATGGAGCAACTGGTATTTATCCAATTAGTGTGTTAGTGAAAATGAGATTAGTTCGATTTTGGACCAGCTTAGTGATATCAAACACAGAAAAATATTCTGGGAAAATGTATTTGATATTACTTGACTTATATCGAAATGGTATTTATTCTTCAAAATGGATGAGTTGTATCAGACAAATTTTAATAGAAGCAGGGTATGACTGTGTTTGGGATGGTCAATTCTTCTTGGAGAGGGAATCTTTCTGCAAGAATGTCAACATTGCTTTGAGAGATAGTTTTCAAAATCTATGGAGACATGCTCTAGAGGCGAGTAGTAAATATTTGTTTTATCGAAATTTCAAAAGTGGATTTGGTAGAGAAAAATATATAAGTCAAATGCCTGATAATTTCGTTATCAGCTTCCTCAGATTTCGAAGTAGTAATCATAAGCTGGAAATAGAAACAGGGAGACACAAAGGCATACCACGAGAGTTACGGCTTTGTAAGGTTTGTAACATGTCTGTGATTGGTGATGACTTTCATTTTATGATGGAATGTTCCAATTATGATCAGTTACGAAATAGGTATGTTCCTAAAAAAAAAATATTTGTCTCCAAAATCGGTTTTTAATTTTTGTAATATGCTCAAAGGAGGCAAAAAAAGTCATTTTAGCTGTAAGTAAGATGATTAGATATGCAAATGTTGCCTAGGTATACTTTTGGAGTTAAAAGACATTTGTGTTTTCTCAACGTTTATGTGACATTGTTGTGTATTTGGAAATGTTTGTTCTGGGCACGAAAAGATTATTTTGCAGTAATCCTCCATACTCCAATAGGAGTGGAAGGATAATTAAAACTTGCAACTTGAAACTTGTGTGTGTGTGTGTGTGTGTGTGTGTGTGTGTGTGTGTGTGTGTGTGTGTGTGTGTGTACATAATTTTATGTATGTGTGTGTGTTTGTGTGTGCGAGCGCGCGTGCACCCGAGTGTGTATGATTGTGTGTTTGCGAGTGGACACACAAATGCATTTCATTTTCAACCTATGTTTAATGCTGAAGAAAATATAGTGATCAAAACAATAGCACCGCTACCACCAACACCACCGACACCAACAACAGCAAAATGCCTGCTAAAGACATGAAATATAAAGTAACGGCACATGTACCTATGAGTTCAACTTTTCCCAATATTTATGAGAGCCTAAGCACCTGCCATGTTACTTAATGGAGGTCATGGCAGCCTGGAAATTGGAACAGCTGAACGAAAGAAAAACAATGTAAACGTCTCCAGCTATCTGATCAAGACTTTGTGTGAGTGAGTGAGTGAGTGTGAGTGTGTTTGTGTGTGTGTGTGTGTGTGTGTGTGTGTGCGCGCGCGCGGGCGCGTGCGTGTGTGTGTGTGTGCGAGCGCACGCATAAGAGAGAGAGTGAGAGAGACAGATACTACCAGAGAGAGAGAAAGAGAGAATGCGAATGAATATGCGAACGCGAATGTTTCATTTCAAAAGTCCTGGCCGGCCGCGGTTGAGAGGGAGAGGGCGCAATACGCGTTACAAGTGTATTCCAGAGTGTGAATGCCTTTCAGAAGTAGATGACTAGTCGCTTAACTCTAGTCCTCGGTATCTGTTGTAAGAAGCATGATCAGTTTCTACAGGTTGGACGACGAGCAAATCTGTAAGATATCAGTTGCATTCGACGGCCGTAGACACACAGACATAAAACACACTTCCTTTTCAGCACCATTACTCCAAAGAGCGGGAGGGAGAGAAGAGAGAGAGAGAGAGAGGGAGGAACAGAGAGAGAGGGAGAGAGACAGAGACAGAGACAGAGAGAGAGGGAGAGACAGAGAGAGAGGGAGAGGGGGAGAGAGAGGCAGAGAGGGAGGGAAAGAGAGAGAGAGAAAATCAGGCAACATGCACTTTTCCAAAGCACTCTTTTCAAGACATGTCAGTTTCATAATCATGGCTCGCACTTAGTGTGGAGAGAGAGAGTGGATGGGAGGAAAACAGTAACCGAGCAAAGAGAGTGAGAGAGAGGAAATCTGGCAAAATGTACTTTTCTAGATTCTCTCTAAGACATGTCAGTTTCATAATCATGGCTCGCACGCTGTATGGAGAGAGAGAGAGGATGGGATTGAAAAAGCAGCCGAGCAGAGGGAGAGAGGGAGGAAGGGAGGATGGAGACGGGGGGTGGGTGGGGGAGGCAACACTGATGGGGTTGCAGGAAAAGAGGCAACATATGGTTTTCTACTTCCACTTATCGCCCTTTATTAAGGTGCAATGTGTGAAGGATTAAAGTCGGAAGGTCTATGAACTCAACAACTTGACAAACAACGTGGCACTTTTATAATCATGGCTGGCACGCGGTAAGGAGAGAGAGGATGGGAGGGGGAGAATGAGAGCGCCTATGCAGAGAAATAAAGGCAGAGAGAGAGAGAAAGAGAGAGAGAGAGGTCACCATAGAAGCTGATCACCAGGACCGCAAGTTGTACTTTCGTTCGTGACAATTAACGAGTTTGAGGGTGAAAACTGATAATACAGAGACATGCTCTGATCTAAAAATGTAACAGGCGTTTTACTCTTCCCCTCTCTCTTCACACCCTGGCGTCATCGTGCCCTAGAGAGACAGACACTTGCAGCACGTGCTGGTCGGGAATTTGAACAGCAAACACATCCGTGTGAAGTGGGTGACAATCCACTGGGTCAGCCTTGTCTTCCTATTTGTGCCCGTAAAACAATTTTCACTTTGACCAGGAAGTGACTGGTTCCTAAACAGTCGAGAAATGTATTTGACTTGTTCCGAAATTCGAACCGTACCCCAAACAACCTCTTAATCGCAAGCTCAGTCGTAGGGTTCGCCAGAGCACCCAGGTATTAACAGCCGAGGACTCCCATTGCTGGTTTGTGAGTACGTGTGAATGTCAAAACCAGTACTGCTTTGAACAGGGAGCGTTAACCGAGAAAAAAGGTTAACTGAGAGTTCAGTATGCATTTTCCTTTCATGACAGCATCTGGGAAAAGTCTGGAGAGCTTTATGTTCTTTACTTCCGCCGTAAAGAAGACAGTGTTTGAGCACAGAGAAAGCAATTGCTATACCAGTCAGGAGGAATGGATTAAACCTGTTAAGTTTACAGCTTCGCACTGCCAACCAAACAGCTCTTTAAACACCCACATCCACGCACACACACCCCCACACACACACACACACACTATATATATAAACTTTACAGTGAGGTGAATGAGTCGGATTTGAAAACATCAGAGTGATTGAAGGCACTGAGAGTGAAGAGAGAGAGAGAGAGAGAGAGAGAGAGAGAGAGAGAGAGAGTAAATAAAAAAAAAATGAAAAAGTCGAAATCGTTTTGTACGTTGAAAGAAGAGTTTAAAGGAAACATAACAGTGAGCCCCCCCCCCCACCCCCCGCCCCCCTCACGCCCCCTCCCCTCGCCACACACACACACACACACACATACAAGTGGTAATGCCCGAATATAACATCCTAAATTATTGCACCTACTGGTTACATTTCCATGGTTTGTCGGACGAAACAACTGAAAAAGCAGGATTGTGGCACGTTACTTTTGTGACTGAATCCGCATCAAATTTGAGTTAAATAACGTAAAAAAGTCGAAATCCACTGAAAATAAGTTAAAACTTCTACTAATAGTAAAACCGTTTCATGCATGCACAAAAAATACCGGTAAAATTGGTGCAATAATTCAGGATGCTAAAATAGGACTTTACCCACCACACACAAAAAAAGAGAAAAATCAATGAATTAAAAAAAAAAGTGTCAACATGATACAACATGAGAGTCATAAGTTAAAAACAAACAAAACAAGAGACGCAATGCCTTCAAGACTCACTTGTGATACACTTTAAAAAAATCTAATCGTTAAAATGTGTTCTGTATTTGTTATTATAAAGCTTCGCGTTTAAAAAAAAAAAAAGAAAGAAAAAAAAAAAAGAAAAAAAAAGTCATAACCAGACTCGAACCCCGCGTGTTCGGGTGAGAAGAAACTGCCTTATCCATTACACTATCGTGGCTCGTCAACTGACGTTCTAAAATTTAACATTTGAACATACTTTTTTTAAGGGGCGATAAATCAATTGCGTTATTCACAGTGAGAACGCGGTTTAAATCATATTATTCTGGTGTATCTTGGGCATTCAAAAAATCTTTAAGGGCAATAAAAAAAATTCTTTTTAATGGCTATCGCCGCAATCACACTGCAACATTTAGCCGTTTTCACTAGATCTAGATAGATATACGAGTTTAGTTACACCCGCCGGGAATGTAGTATGACACGGTCGATTCAATTTCTCTTTTATGTTCATTCTAGTTTTATAGTTTTAAAGTTGATATGAAAATTGAGTATTTTGTTAAACTAATAACATGTAGAGCCAAGTACAAGTACTTCTAAACGTCGTAAGAAGTGAAAAGGACTTCATTTTGAGAAAAGTCAAGACTGGAAAATTTTTCGTTTCATCGTGATCAGTTCAAGGGTATTAACTCGCATGGTTTACAATTTTTAACTGTGAATTCCGACTGATTCTGTGGATATTTTTATGGCAGTTTGGGGCATAATCCAGTAAGTGATGAGGCGTTCACAAATCTTTCTCTGAATAAATATTTAACAGTCTCCTTCTCCAACTTTCCATCACATGTTATCGTGTATTGTCCATTGAATATAGGATTGAACAGGCAGGTCAACAACTTGAAACAAAATGGCGTCGTTCGCGTTCGCGAAGAATATGAGCACGCACTTTGAATGTGTATAAATGTGTACGCAATTGATTTTTGCCCATTACCTTCAGGGCTCAGCCAACAGATCTGTAAAGTCCACTTCGTCGTATTGATTTTAGTATTTTCCGAAAAAGACCACTTGGGCGAATGAACATAGTGAAAGCCCTGTACACTGAGAGTAAAACACACAAGCTTTTTATGTGTTGAGTATAATTTCAAAATGTAATGCTTAAGATGAGAAAGATCAGTTTAAAGCAAATTAAGTCCCCTAGCATTAACTACAGATTAATTTCCCCTTGTTTACTGTCTGCACCAAAACGTTTGCAAAATAAATAAAACTTCCATGCTTAGCAAAAGAAGTTCCTGTTAGAACAAAAAATGATAATAATCACTGCTCTTGTTGTTGTGTCAGAATATCAGATCAAAGTGCCAAGTTTAGAGAATACAAAAAATATAAATATAACAGTAAATGCAGTTTGCATATAATTAGGCTTCATTTTTTATTTTTTTTGTGCCCATCCCAGAGGTGCAATATTGTTTTAAACAAGATGACTGGAAAGAAATGAATTTTTCCTATTTTTATGCCTAATTTGGTGTCAACTGACAAAGTATTTGCAGAGAAAATGTCAATGTTAAAGTTTACCACGGACACAGACACACACACACACACAGACAACCGAACACCGGGTTAAAACATAGACTCACTTTGTTTATACAAGTGAGTCAATAAAACAAAAAAAGATGAAGAAAAACGTGACTTTATGATAAGAATAATCAAACAACTAAATAAATGGGTGTATTTTTTTTGACAGAAAGAAATTAAAAAAAAACAACAAACAACATCAACAACGTAATATTCGAAACAATGTAATCGTGCTCAAAAGAAAATGATGATTTAACACTAGATTTATACTTACCACTATGACCAGTCCGAACATCATCCCTTGAGTTGGCACCATTCCCATTCTGCTTCAGCAACTGTAGAGTCGACAAGCTATGGATAATATGATTTTAATTCGACGTTGCTGGATGACCCTTTCTGAATGGTGAATACACAAACCGATCTCTTCGTGGTTCTTCTTAGCCTTGTTCCTTCTCGTTCTCAAAGTTCTTTCCAGTTCGCGTGAAAACGAACCTTTCCTTATGAAGATTTGACTGCTTGTGCCAAACTCCTTTGGTAAGTTCAAGCGAAATGCTGTGGAGGTTCTCTTTCTGTCGAGGAAACAGTCACAAAAGAAAAATTCGTTAACTTCTGCTGGTAGTGCTGAGGTGCCAACAGTCGTTAATTTTCAGCAATCGCGACTGTCGAGAAGAGAAGAAGCTCCTTTTAAAATACCTGTCTGCTTTGTGTCGTCTGCGTCAGGCCGCACGCACACGTCGCGCGCGCACATGGCAAAGGGCGTTAATCATTGGGCGATTTTTTTCCGGAAAGGCTGGGTGTGTGTGTGTGTGTGTGTGTGCGTGTGTGTGTGTGGCGCGTGAGGATTCAGTGTATGTGAGGGGAAGGGGTCAAGGGAGGGGGCAGGAAGGAGGTTGGGGAAGGTGAGGGGGAGAATGAAGGGGGAGCCGAGAGGGGGCGAGGGGTTGGAGTGAGGAGTGGGGTGTGGGGAGGGGGGTAGGCGAGCGGGAGAAAGTAACTGCGAAACGTCAGGAATGAGTGAGAAGTGTTGCGGTTTGTCTCTCTCTCAAGCACATTCACTCCTGTCTCCCATTCCCCGCTCTTCCTGTGTGACATGATCACACATTGTGGCGCACGGACACTTCGAGCGAGAGACAGGAAACACACACACACACGCACAACGCATGTACGCATGTACATACACACCGCCGAACGCACACGCGCACGCACACACGCGCACACACACTCGCACAACGCATGTGCGCGCGCACGCACACACACACACACACACACACACACACACACACACACCCTCTTGCGCCATATATATTCATAAATCTCCCAGTCATTATCTCCCACGTGCTGTGAGCAGACATCCGGGCCAGAGATGATGTACCTGTGATGACGTCTGTCCGGGACCCAACAGGTAAACAGGACACAGCTGACCGCGAGGGTGATTCATCCGGCCATAAACCTCAGGCCGCGTGGAGGGCCCACATGCTTACCGTGATGTTGCATGTTTCCTTCTGTCGTCACCACTCGACCCTTGGTTACTGTACCTTTCTGCTGTAACTTTCTGCAGATGTGTTGCTGCATTCCCTTCTTGTTTATTACGTGTGCATTTCAGTGACACTACTGTTTCTGTTGACCAAAAGTTCTATGATTATTAGAAGAGGACACCCCCCAAAAAACGGAGTATGGCTGCCGACATGGTGGGGTAAAAACGGTCATACACGTAAAAACCCACTCGTGTATACACGAGCGACCGTGGGAGTCATAGCCGACGAAGGAAGAAGAGGAAGAAGAAGAAAATAAGACGTCCAAATCAAGAAATGTGACAGACATCCTGAGCTGTAATCTCGATACCGCTTAGGAAGCGAGAGAATCTAAGCGCACTGGTTCGAATCCCGGCACAGTCGCTAGTATTTTCTCCCCCTCCTTTAGACTTTGAGTGGTGGTCTGGACGCTAGTTATTCGGATGAGACGATAAACCGAGGTCCCGCGTGCAGCATGCAACAAAAGGGTTGTCCCTGGCCAAATTCTGTAGAAAAATCCGCTTCGATCAGAAAAAAAATGCAGGCAGAAAAAAAAAAAAACGAAAAAAATGGGTGGCGCTCTCAGAGAAGCGACGCGCTCTCCCTGGGGAGAGCAGCCCGAATTTCACACAGGGAAATCCGTTGTGACATAAAAAGAGTGCTACAGTAATACAATGATACCATTCCGTTCCAATGATTGGACAGCCCTTTTCTGATGGGCCTGTTTGTGAGCAACAGTGGAGGAGGGAAGGCAGGGAACATTAATCAGCTGGCTCACCCCCACACTTTGGGACATGGCGGCTGTGGAGAACAGGGGGTGTGGGGAACAGGGGGTGGAGGAGTGGTGTGGGGAGGAGGGGGGTGGGGGAGTGGTGTGGGGAGGAGGGGGGTGGGGGAGTGGTGTGGGGAGGAGGGGTGTGGGGAGTGGTGTGGGGAGGAGGGGTGTGGGGGAGTGGTGTGGGGAGGAGGGGGGTGGGGGAGTGGTGTGGGGAGGAGGGGTGTGGGGGAGTGGCAGGATCCGTCATCACTACTAAAACTGTCTTCACCCACCTGTTGCTTTATTGTGCTCTTTTGTGTTCAGTTGATATACTTATCAATGATAAATTGAAACATGTATGCCCCGAAAATGGAGTATGGCTGCCTACATGGCGGGGTAAAACAGTCATACACTAAAAAGCCCACTCGTGTGCATACGAGTGAACGTGGGAGTTGCAGCCCACGAACGGAGAAGGAGAACGCAACATTGAGAAGCAAAAGCTTACATGGAAGCACTGCCCTAGACACGCAGGTGTAAAGTGAAATGAGTGAGCGGACATGCTTGCTGGTAGCGCAACAACAACGGGTGGTCTACATTATTTTGGGAAAATCTGAAACCCTAAGTGTAGCCGGGTTGGCAACAATCTGCAGGTAAATCACAAGTGATTTACCTGCTCTTAATCTTCAGTTAAATCGGTCACAAGTAATATACCTGCTCTTAATCTTCAGGTAAATCGGTCACAAGTGATTTACCTCCTCTTAATCTGCAGGTAGATCGGTCACAAGTAATTTACCTTCCTTTACAGGGAACATTATTTCTCATGCTTTTTTTTTCTTCCAATTTTGAACACTTCCTGATACATGGGATTGTAGTTTTTCTATTATCAAAATTCAGTAAAATTTAGTTTTCAGTTATAACGATATCGTTAGGGGAGAAAGACTATAATTCTTTTCGATAAATATTCATGTGAAGGAATTTTGGCACGATCTTCAAAATCTACTCAGCTATACAAAATACCTTCTACCTGTCCCCACTTGCACACGAACAACACATTGTATAAGAAAGGTAAATGAGTACCTCAGAATGTCAGAGATCTTTTCTTACCTCTCTTGTGACAGAAAGTGTGTGTGTGTGCGTGTGTGTGTGTGTGTGTGTGTGTATGCGCGCGCGCGCGCGCGCGCGCGTGTGTGCATACGTGTGTTTCATGGAGCTTACTGTCTGTGGATAGAAGCGATTAAATTATTGCCTGGTTAACCAGACAGAAGTATTTTGAACGTTGTCTCAGAATGTTGCCCACTTCACTTTCCGAAGGTGAACATTGCGCAGTCTGATATTTCCTCGAAACAACAAGAACATGCGCTGGATCGAACCGGCTGACACGCAAGTACAAAGCATGCACACGACAGCTTTGAGAAGAACCGCCACAGCAGCATCAGTGAAAAAGCAGATGAAGACAGCAGTGCCCAAAGAGCCTGGACAGTTTCCCTGTTCTTACTGCGGACGTCCATGCAGATCCACATTGGGATTGTATATCCATATGCCTGTAAAAACAACAACAGATATGATATTCGTCTTCGTCGGATGCGACGAACAACCATGTAATTTGGGATGAGAACTTAACACTTCTGTCTGGTTAAGTTAGTATCAGTTGAGGTAATATCCATATTTCCTCCCCTCCACTTCTGTTTGACTGGTGGAGTGAACGTCCAGACCTTGTTGTGAGCACTGCTCATTCCGTTATGAGAGGAACAATTGTGGATATTGGCACAACTGAAACATTTTCATGTGATTAATTTGGCTACATTTGACTATAAGCACTGCTAACTGGTAATGTAAATCACATTCCAAGTTTGAAAATGCGGTTATCAGTATCAGTATCAGTAGCTCAAGGAGGCGTCACTGCGTTCGGACAAATCCATATACGCTACACCACATCTGCCAAGCAGATGCCTGACCAGCAGCGTAACCCAACGCGCTTAGTCAGGCCTTGAGAAAAAAAAAAATCTCTCTCTCTCTCTCTCTCTCTCTCTCTCTCTCTATATATATATATATATATATAAGCGTACATACATAAATAAATAAATAATAATTATGATAAAAAAAAGATAGTAGCAATGAAAATAATGATAAAATAATAATAATAATAAATAAATAATTAAATAAATAAGACAACAATGATGATAAATAAGCAAATAAATATAAAACATGAAGACACACATTCACACATACACTCACACATGCATAACAGATATGCCCCAAAAACGCAGTTTCGTAGATATGAAAGCACAGTCAAATACATATAAACGTACATGAGCTCCAACACACACACACACACACACACACACACACACACACACACACACACACACACACACACACCACAAATTTCCCTGCACCTCCTCTACCCCCTCCTCCACACACTCGGAGTTTCTAGTCTATGTATCGCAGCTTCCACGGCACACACACACACACACACACACACACACACACACACACAAACACGCACACACACACACACACACACACACACACACACACACTCACACACAGATGAACACTTACTTGTACAAGCACACACACACACGCCCATATCTCCCACCCCCAACCCCACACACATATATACAAAGATATATATATATATATATAATATATACGTTCCAATATCCTGATGCTCCCACAGTGTAGGCATGCATACACTCACATACCTCATCCTCTATTTCACCTCCTCCCTGCACCCCCACCTCCCCCTCACACACACACACACACAACACACACACACACACACACACATGCACAGAACTTTCCTGACACTTGTGTACACTTACACTCTCACGCATGCACAAACGCACTCAAAAACACAGACCCACACATACACACAAACACACACATACACACACGCACAGAAGCTGCCACTGATTGGCCGCAAGAGGGATGGGAAAAGATCTCTGATGCCAAGAATGTGGCGTCTAGTGTGTTGCTCAGTCTACTGTATTTGGAAAAGCCCACAGAGACTCTGTTCCGTTTTGAAGAAATTTGCGCAATGTTGGTTTGGAAATGATGCCGATATTTGTTTGATTTCCAAAGCATCGTGCTCTACCTTTCATGTTAGACTTACGGCCGCTCCCACTCTCTGCTTTTATTTCTTTGAGGCGATCGATGGTGTGATGGCCTTGTACCTGTTCTTTTTGATATTCTTTCACTTTTCTGAGGATTTCCGATAAAATGCGGTTAAGTAAGTTACAGTCTAAACATTTCTACCGGATGTGTAATCTGCTTTCTAAGTAGGCCTATATCCGTGTTAAGTAAGATACGTTGTAAACACTTCAAACCGGTTAAGAAAGCAACATTCTAAATATATCCACGTGGTTAAGTAACTTACAATCTAAAAGCCTCCACCTGGTAAATTCTGAACACTTATCTCTAGTCGAGTAGGATGATGCATTCTTGATGTATTCATGTAGGTTAAACAGGCTTATTTCTAAGCATATATAGCTGGTGAAAGTATGCTACTATTTACATGTAATAACGCATTTTTTGTTTTGTTTTGTTTTTCTTCATTTTGTTTTGTTTTTTGGTGTGTTTTTTCGTTTCGAAGTTAGTGAAGTGCTTTTAGTGTATCAGCCAGCAGGTTAATCGGTACCACTCATAGTGGCAAGTGTTATCATATATTTTTGGAATCGTCTATGTCCCTAGATGTTAGAAAATCATGATAATGTTGTGAACGTGGCAGCTTTCTGCCTGTTATCACGTGATTTCTAACCCCACCCTACCGCCTCGAGAACGTGCACCGTGATCAAGCTCTGTTCTCCCAGAGCCTAAACCATTGAAGATAGAAAAATCATTATTGAACAAAAAAGATGTATAATAGCATGCTAAACAACTTTTGTTCTTATAAGTATATCATATTATTATTTGTTCGTGAAATGTAGTGGCGTTTTGAGGATTTCATGACATTCACACAAAATTCGGCATGTCGTCTTTTTGTCAAAGCTAAATCGTTAGATATAGGAAGACACTTTATGAAGCAAAACGAAGCGCATGGGACTTGTGAACAACTTTTATTCTCATAATACTATCAAAATGTTGATCGGTTTGGAAAAGTAATCACTTTTGTGAGTATCATCAAAGATTACGCAACATGACAAAATTCTCAGTTTCTGTTCTGCTCTGCCGTAATGGTTGCAAAGAAAAAAGTACTAAAAAACAAGAAGATGTAGAATAGCACGCAAAACAACTTTTGTTCCTATACATTTATCAAAATATTATTTCGTTCATGAAATGTAATGCCGTTGTGAGGATTTCATGACAAAATTCACACAAAATGCGGCACTTCGTCTTTTGTAAAGGCTACCTAGTAAGATATAGGAAGACATATTTAGAAGCAAAACGAAGCGCAAGGGACTTGTGAACAAATATTATTCTCATAAAACTATAAAAATGTTAATCGTTTCGGAAAAAAATCATGGCTTTTGTGAGTTTCATCAAAAATTACGCAACACGACAAAATGCTGTTTGTCCAAGTCTGTGTAATGCTCTGCCTAAATGGTTGTAGATGTAAATATACAGGTAACTGCTAAACAACCAGATGTAGAATAACACGCTAAAGAAAATTTGAGCAGAAATAGATGAAAGTCAAAGATATTGCATTTTGACCATGGGCACAC
Organism: Babylonia areolata; assembly: GCF_041734735.1. Classification (NCBI taxonomy): domain Eukaryota; kingdom Metazoa; phylum Mollusca; class Gastropoda; order Neogastropoda; family Buccinidae; genus Babylonia; species Babylonia areolata. The sequence goes on from NC_134887.1 coordinate 20,785,489, forward strand.
ATGCAAACTAGGGGAGGGGCAAAACAGAGACAGTACTTGCTAAATCTATTAACGGTAAATCAAACAGGAACCATTGTTTTTATCATTTGATATGTGAAATTATCGCACATTCTTAAGATATAGGGATTAACATAAAGAAGGTAAAATCTATATTTTTCCTGTGTTTGTGTCTGTTTCAGACGGCGTCAGAGGGCAGTACTGACAATCAGAAGTACTTTTGATTGATAAGGATCCAGTACCACCATGGCAGAAGCTCCGCCTGAAGGAAGACCGGATTAAAGTCTTCAGCTCACCAGTGTATCATCCACCAACAGACTTACAAATGTGATGAAAATGAGTCTGATTTCTCCAAATTCATTCCAATCATGGGAAACTGCTTGAAGCGGCTAAAATAAGGAATCATGCACCTGTGCTGGATGCTGCCAAGACGGTAGTTGGTATGGAAGTACCAAAAATAAAATGCCATAGGTACTGCAGAACTGTCTTCACTATGAAACATACTTTGAACAGCCTGAAAAGAAAAGTAGAGGAACCAGTTCAACCACGTGAGGAAGCTTCGCAGACAAAGCGGCAAAGTCGAGGACCATCTTCTACTTCAAAGGTTCTTCCAAAACAATGTATATTTTGTGAAAAGTCTTCGAAGTATTTGAAAAAATCCAACCGAAGAGAACAGTTAATACAGGCAAAAGAACTTCGTGTGGATAAAACCCTACGTGACATTGCTGTGAAAAAATGAGACACCAAAATAACTGCAGTGACAAGCAGAGACGTGGTAGCAGCTGAGGCAAAATACCGTCGGACATGCAACACATTATACACAAGAAGTATGTAAAGACAGGTTGCCAACTCGGAAAGAGGCTGATGAGGAAATGCCAGATGACGAAGAAAGGACATATCAGAACGCAGAAGATGCATCGTATGCCTTGCTTTTCAAGCACATCAAAGAACTAATGGCACAGCCAGACGTCATTCCTCTAGAATCTCTTACTGAGAAGTTGAAGATGTTCATGTCAGTGAATGGTATCAAAGACGTCAAAGATTCCACAACTAGACACATCCGTAGAAAGCTTGAGATTAGATTTGATGAGGAGCTGATTATGTTTCCAGATCAAAATGGACAGATTTTAGTGATGCCAGTCACTCTCAGTCCCCACGAACTTGGCCGAATGTATCAGGGACTCAAAATACAGCTGCCTTGTGGAAATCAGACAGCTCATCGATTGACAAAGTGTTGGATAAAGCATCTCAGCAGTGAAAAATTCGCAGAAAAAGTCGCCATGGCCCATCAACCCCTCAGATTTGGACACAATGGAATCTGTTGGACCTGCTGATCTGAAGCGCTTCCTTCTGGCACTCATTACTGGTGATCCAAACAACGAGAACCCATCAACCAGGAATCGAATCCTCATCGACTCGTTTAACCGAGACATTGTGTTTGCTGTAAGTCATGGTCAACAGAAGACTCCAAAACAATGTGTGTGAGTGGCACCACCCATTTTCCGGTTGCTGTTTGTGTTCAACTTGTTCTTGTGATTTTGCCCGTGCTGTGCCGTGTGTGTTTGAACTGCCACCCTCTCCCTCTCCACATCCCTGCTCTGATTCTTCATAATTTGACAGGTCGTGTATAGCGTGCCATTTCTGCATGTAGACTGCTGGTTTCGTCCAATGTGTTCGTTTCTTCCTCGCTGTGTATTGTACGTTATAATCGCTGTCGTGCTTTGAAAGGTTTTCCTAATGACATATTCAAGTTGATGCAGATGTGTATTTATTTGTATATTTCTTTCCACATTACTTCATACCATATTCACGCCATGAGCAGCGAGAACAGAGAGAAACGACCAGCTACTTCGCCTTTGCAAGTAGAGATGGAGAAGAGGACTTGTTTATCTGAAGACAGAGTGAGTGGCTTTGATGGTGATGAGACGATTATAAATTCTGATATTCTTTGCAACACCCTGTTAGAATCGAACCCCGGTAAAGTACACAACACTGCCTCTGTGCCCCTTGTTAACGAACTGAAAGCCGCTCTCGGAGATCCTAACATTCTGGAAATGATTTCCAGAGCAGTAGCTGCCCAAGTCCTGGATCCACTTCGGAAGGAAACCCTTGGTTTGTGATCCACAGTTAAAGAACTTCACGATGCTCTTGAAGCCAAAGAAAATCAAAATTAATCATAAAACTCCAAGACAGAGTGGACGAACTGGAACAATATAGTAGAAGGAATTCCGTTAGGATCAGCTCCGTGCCGGAAACAAAGGGAGAGTCAACTGATGAAGTTGTGAAATGAATCTGTAGAGAGGCTGGTGTCGAGCTGACAGACATGATCGACAGGACCCACCGTGTCGGGAAGAAGCCGTCCGACGGGGACACCAGGAGTCGTCCTATTCTGGTGGAGTTTACCTCCTATCGTCATAAGGCCATGCTGATGGGGGCAAAGAAAAATCTGAGTTCTGTGGACTGCAAGAAGCTGTTCCCCGATATTGACTGGCCTGCCCTGACCAGACCCATCCAGCCGTCAGGATCTCGTTCTACTGCGGCACTTCGGATCTTTGTGAACCACGACCTCAACAAGGAGCGTGCACAGGTCGCATGGATGGCCCGGAATTATGAGACATAAGAAGATCGGTGACACATGGGTACACGATGGGATTATTTTTGTCAGACAAGGAGAAACAACATACATAATCACCACCAAACGCGGAGTAAGACATGAAATTTTTTTTAAATTAATGGTGCGTGGTATCACTTCGTTGATAATGTGTGTGTGTGTGTGTGTGTGCGCGCGCGCGCGCGCGCAAGCGTGCGTATGTGTGTGCGTGTGTGTGCATGCATGTGTGCATGTCTGAGTGTGTCGGAGTGTGTGTGTGTGTGTGTGTGTGTGTGTGTGTGTGCGCGCGCGCGCGAGCGTGCGTGTGTGTGTGCGTGTGTGTGCATGCATGTGTGCATGTGTGTGTGTGTGTGTGTGTATGTGTGCAAATAGGTATGCATATATGTATATATGCGTGCATGTGTTGTGGGTATGGACTTACTGTATGTTTGTATGATTAACGCTTTTGCGCACGTCGTCACCTTCTTCATACATGATATTCATTTATGAACCTAGGTGTAAGACTGTTCTTTTTTCTGCTTTTTTCTTTTGTTTTTTCTCCTCACCGTAGATGTGGGAATTGGCTAATGCTTAAAAAAGTCAGTGTGCAACATCTTGGTGAATACATATATACTGTATCATTTACTGTTCGTTCCCTGACCACAGCACAATGATGGAGACACTTTTTTCCACTTTATTTTATTTTATTTATCTTTTATATATATATATATATATATATATATATATATATATATATATTATAAAGAAATTGAATTTATCAATTGATGGTTCACTGTCTCGAATTCTTGGAATATTGGAGACAGATATATCTCACTGTGAACCAAAGTGATGGACATTGTTTGTATCTCTGGCCCTGACCTGTATTAGAATCAGTGAGTGTAAGATGACGGATGATCGGTACAGTGTTGCCTGCAATTTAAGTTGTATCGTCGCATATGTTCGCCAGCTCCTTGGTCAAAGCAGAAGAGTGGATGTTCTGCAATTTACGGTCATTATCAGCATTATTATTATCATTATTATCATAAGCATAATTATTATTAATATTATTATTGTTGTTGTTGCTATTCGTCGCATACCATTAACTCTTCTTCTCTTCCATGCTGATTGACGCCTTCCAAGACTGTGACCGGGTAATCTACATTCAGTTTCGCACAGATGGCAAACTTTTCAACTTGCGGCGACTCCACGTCAGGTCCATTGTGTTTGAGGCACTGATGAGAGAGTTCCTCTTCGCTGATGACTTGCACTTGCTGCACACCCCCATGAGGACATGCAGTTCATAATGGACAGGCTCTCAACCTCCTGCAGGCGCTTTGGACTCACCATCAGCCTCAGCAAGACCGAGTCCATGTACCAACCAGCTAGTTCACAGAACGCCAGTGCCTCCTGCCCCCGCACACCCTCACCTGCAATCAAGATCGATGACAGAGATTAAGTCAGTCGACAAGTTTTGCTACCTGGGCAGCACCCTATGCAGCAACGGAGCCCTTGATACAGAAGTGACGCTGCGCATCGCCAAGGCCAGCTCCGCCTTTGGCAGACTCAACAACAGACTGTGGAACAACAAAAGCATCAGGCTCAGCACCAAGATGAAAACCTACAGAGCTGTTGTGCTGACCACTTTGTTGTACTGCTGTGAAATATGGACGACGTATCGCCGTCACATTCAACAACTTGAGCAGTTTCACCAGAGATGCCTACGAAAGATCCTCGGCTTAAAATGGCAAGACAGGGTCTCCAACCTCCAGGTCCTAGAGAGGAGCGGCCTGCCCAGCATCGAAAGCCTGCTGATTCAGTGCCAGCTACGCTGGACAGGACACGTTGTCCGCATGACAGACAGCAGGATCCCGAAGATGCTTTTGTATGGCCAGCTGAAGGAAGAACACCGTGAACTGGGAAGACCCTGCAAGCGCTTCAAGGACACCTTGAAGACAAACCTCAAAGCCTGTGACATAGACATCGCTTCCTGGGAAACTGATGCCCTTGACCGCTGTCGCTAGAGGATGCTGTGGTCTAGTGGCATAAAGACGTTTGAAAACAAGAGAACGCTGGCCATTAAGGAGAAGCGTGAGCGAAGGAAGCAGGGCTCAACTTCTGGAGACGTTTTCCCTTGCATCACCTATGGGAAGTGCTGCGCATCCAGAACCGGCCCCTTCTCCCATATGAGGACACACACCGACAGATAAGCCTGCCTGCCTACTCATCCGTCGGACCGACGGGAGACTCCATCATCAATCATTAATGTAACCGAGTTGCAAGGAGACACTTGCCTATTTGCTCTGACAGGTAGTGTTAAAAATGTGGGACAGAAGACCTGACTACTGCTTACTTTGTGGGAGCATTATTACCTCCCTTGATTCCTTTTTTTCTTTAAAACAAACGAACAAAAAAAAGAAAAAGAAAAAAAAAACAACACCCAAACTTACCTTTATTGCTTTCTTCCTATTGATTATTTGTATGCATGTGTGTATGTATGTATGTATGTATGATGTACGTGTGTGTATATATCATATGTGTGCATATAAAATTATGTATGTGTGTGTAATGTATATGTATATGTAAGTATGCATGTATATGTGTACGTAGTTATGTGTGTTTGTATATATGTATATATGTATGTATGTGCACGTGTATGGCACATGTATGTATATATGTGTATATATGTATGAGTGTATGTGTGTATGTATATGTATGCATGTGTATATGCATGTGTGTATATGTGTATGTACATGTGTGTGTGTGTGTGTGGATATGTATGTATGTATGTATGCATATGTGTATATATGTGTACATATGTACGTATATATATATATATATATATATATATATATATATATATATATATATATATATGTGTGTGTGTGTGTGTGTGTGTATACATATGTGTGTATATATGTATGTATGTGTATATGTGTGTATGTATGTATATGCGTGTAATGTGTGTATATATATGTGTATATATATGTATATATATATATATATATATATATATATATATATATATATATATATATATGTGTGTGTGTGTGTGTGTGTGTGTGTGTGTGTGTGTGTGTGTGTGTGTGTGTGAGTGCGTGCGTGCGTGCGTGCGTGCGTGCGTGTGTGTGTGTGTGTGTGTGGACCGGTTTATGTATGTTTACAATGTGACTTTCCCTTGTCCATTCAATATGTTGTGGTTTTGAGCCGTGTTTTTATTTTTCATTTTTTCCAGTCGAATGTGTGGGTGGATGAATGCGTGTGTTGGTATGAATGTGGGTTTTTTTTATGAGTTCTTTAGCCACTTTAATAATATACGAAGCATTAGTCTTGTTACATCATACAAAAAAAGTGCACAATCGATTACTGACTTTGCAGTGGGAGCGCAAAATGCCTTACTATGTCAGTTTCTCTTTTGGTCACTTCTTGTTTCTATGTATTTAATTATGGGAAATACATTTCCTTGTAAATATTCATTTTTGCCTTTTCTTTATTCAGGTTGTAAACTGTGTTTTCTTATTGATAATTTTATATGTTTTTGTGGTGATTATTAAAGTTACCTTCTGTTTACAGAGAGGGAGGAGTTTTCAAATAACCCATACCTACCGACTCTAGTCACATTCATGTTTTCTGTTTTACAGAATTCGATCACATAAATGCCTGTAGATTTGAACATTACCGTGTTAGGGTTGTTTCGTATTTCACAACAGCTTTGGTCAAAACTAGACATATATCTTCTGTAAACAAGTCAGTTATCTTACAATTCTTCATAATGTCTTTTCTGGATTACCCACACAGAATAACTCTTTCTGTTTTTGCTCATTTTCTTACTTCAGAACGCAATGTAAGCGAGTATAGCAATCTCCTAAAGAAAAAAGCCCCTTTTAAACAACTGCTCCTAAACATCCATTAAATAAAGTCTCTATATCGTTCGCTGCAATATTGTATTTGTTGTGCTTACACACACACTTTAATCAGTTAGAAACATATTTGATTTTAGTTTAATCGTTCGTCAGTGTAAAGATTTCAGCTGACACTAAGCTTATGTCATATTGTCCTTCTCGTCACACATAATGCTACAGTTACAATTCTGTATGTGACTGCTGTTGGAAACTAAAACCACACCATTATAGTGTTTGGATGTGAATAGATCAGGCATTTAGAAGATACAAAGCCGATTTTAATTGTCGACACTTAACGACAACCACTCCACAACTGGCGTCACTGTACGCCATTGGGTGAGCTGAAAACTGTGTTTCTGACACATCATATTCAATTAAATGTCTTCTCTTTTTTTTACCAGTAAACCACAGGTATATACTGGCAGAATCGTTGCAATTCCATCTTTTAATCAATGCCATTTGTGTTCGCCTACGTTAAACTGATTTAACGCAGTTTGTAATTTTCAGCGACAAGCTCCCTAAAACTGACCCTTTTCAGGTGACTTAAATTAAGATTATAAATTTATCTTAAATAATCAACACTTCATTTTATACTCATTATTATAAAGTAGGTATTGAGCTCTTTGTTTTGCGACCAATCCGACGTAAATCGGTTCAGGAATCATTTAGAAATCTGTCACGGAACACCTTGTAACAAACACAATTCTAATCAAATTCAGCCTGATTCAGGCCCTTTTCTTTCACGGGCCACGCGGGCGTCATTGCAGTTCACTTAACGTGGATACATAGCCACAGCAGGTGATGACCGGTCACCTTCCACCTGGCCGGTCACTGGCTAGAGCCTGCTCTCTGTCTCTCTCTCTTGCTGTGTCGTACACAGAGTGTGTGTTGTGTGTGTCGCCCCAAATGGCCAGCGTCTCGATACGTGTCACTGCATTGTCTTATCTCTTCATCTTCTCTTCTTATAACTATTATAAATAAAACATTAGAAAAACCCTTTTTTGACTGGCCGTCTATATGTGAATATTTTCTATTCTTTAATACAGTAAATCAGTAATTCTTTTGTACCGTCCCAATTATATAATAATAAAACACTCGGGTATACGAGTATACATGTCGTTGTCAGGAATAAAGTAGTTAGAGAACAGTCATTTAAAAGAACAATTTTTAATTTCAATAAGCTAGATAAATATAAATTCTGCAACCTCCTACACCAGGTTAATTGGAACGAAGTGACCAATAATGAAACAATTGACGAAAGTGCGGAAATGTTTTCAAATATTTAAATGGATAAAGCTAAGCAATGTATAAATGAAGACTATCACTGTACGTCCAAATGATGTCACTTGGATGACAGATGAAATGAGGCTGCTGATAGAGGAACGTAAAATAATTCATAAATTAGCTAAATAAACTAACAAAACAGAAGACTGGCTACAATTTCGGCGTTTTAGGAACTATATTACATATAGAGAAAAACAAAGACAACTTGAGTATATCACCAATTTAGAAAATAAGATAACAACTTCATCCAATTTTGGAACAAAAGAATGGTGGAAACTTCTTGTCCTTTTTGAGAAAGAAAGGTGTTGGGTCAGATGAAATCCCCCCTATTATATCTAACGGTATTGTCTATTATAATAACAAAGATAAAGCTGATGTTTTTAACAACTTTTTCATTTCACAATCCACTCTTGAAGATAGCGAAAAACATTTACCTGACATTCCATTCTTTGGCTTAGAACATACAGAAATAGCCCTTACTACTTCTGATGTCGAAGGTATTATTCTAAATAAAAATAAAGCAGTATGGCCAGATCTTGTCCATAATAGATTGTTAATCGCTTCATTGCCAACCATTCTAGACTCACTAACTAGGATTTTCAACAAAAGCCTTCATGAATCAAAATTTCCTCTGATATGGAAAACAGCACATGTAAATCCTCTGCATAAAAAAAGCTTTGAAAGAACTTTGTAGTAATTACCGTCCAATCTCTTTACTTAACTGTGTTGGTAAAGTCCTTGAGAGATGGATCCATGAGCAAGTTTACATTTTTTTTGTCATCAAATCATATTTTGTCTCCTTCCCAGTCCTGGTGATTCGACAGTAAATCAGTTGCTCTGTATTTATAATGACATCTTTTGATAATGGTGTCACAACCCAGGCTGTGTACTTTGACATATCTAAAGCTTTTGATCGAGTTTGGCATAAGGGACTTCTTCTAAAGTTAAGAGCGAATGGCATACGAGGCAAATTACTTCACTGGTTTTCCGATTACCTTTCTAACCGTATCCAAGCAGTTGTTATAAAGAATGATAAGTCTGATTACAAAGGAATATCCGCAGGTGTTCCTCAAGGCTTTGTACTTGGTCCACTATTATTTGTATTTGTATTTCTTTTTATCACAACAGATTTCCTCTGTGTGAAATTCGGGCTGCTCTCCCCAGGGAGAGCGCGTCGCTATATTACAGCGCCACCCATTTTTTGTATTTTTTCCTGCGTGCAGTTTTATTTGTTTTGCCTATCGAAGTGGATTTTTCTACAGAATTTTGCCAGGAACAACCCTTTTGTTGCCGTGGGTTCTTTTACGTGCGCTAAATACATGCTGCACGCGGGACCTCGGTTAATTGTCTCATCCAAATGACTAGCGTTCAGACCAGCACTCAAGGTCTAGTGGAGGGGGAGAAAATATCGGCGGCTGAGCCGTGATTCGAACCAGCGCGCTCAGATTCTCTCGCTTCCTATGCGGACGCGCTACCTCTAGACCATCACTCCATTATTCCTTATCTATATCAATGATATTGTATACGACATCCATTCAAACATTAAGCTATTTGCAGATGATACGAGTATATCCTTAGCACTAAACAACCCAAACATCCGTGCACAAACACTCAAAAGAAAAGATAGATTCGTGGGCTAAGCGATGGAAAGTCACATTTAATGATGGGAAAACAGAGTTATTAATTTTTTCTCGAAACACTGATACAAATTTTACCTCTTACATGTTTTCGTCACACCATTACAAAGTACAGACACACATAAACATCTAGGCGTCATACTCCAAAACAACTGTAAATGGGAGGAACATATTAAAAGTATAATCAATGCTGTAACTATGTTGGTTTCTTGTTTTAAGACGTATAAGTACAAGTTAAATAGGAGAGCATTAGAAATTACGTACAAATCATTCATATTACCACATTTTGACTATGCTGTTATTGTTTGGGATAATTGCACAGATGCACAAACAGATTCTCTGGAAAATTTACAGCTTGAAAAATTAAGAACCATAACTGGAGCTGTTCGTGGGACAAGTCACCAAAAAATATACCAAGAATCAGGGTTCTGTACACTCAGGGAAAGAAGGACCAGTTACAGAGCCGAAGCAGAAGCCTTGAAAACAGCAGCAGCCCACATCGAGGTCAGCCACTACGCCAGCCACAACGTTGTCTTCCTGACCGACGCCCTGTCCATCTTGCAGGCCCTTTGGTCCAACAGAGATCCAGAACTCAAAGATCTATCTTCCTCTCTCGCCTCTCCTCTGCACAAGTCACACAAGTCATGAAAGAGCAGATGGACAGGTCTATCATCTACTCTGAATCCAGGACCATCGTTAAGGCCAAGCTCCAGAACAAGTGGAAGCAGCAGCATCCACGCCACAACAGAGCAGACCCGTACTACCTGCTGATTCGTCGAGAGCAGGCTCAGGACAGGCCACAAGCGCCTGAAACACCACCTATACACGAAACTCCGTATCGGCGACACAGAGCAGTGCCCCTGCAGAACAGACAGCCAGACAACAGAACATCTGCTGTAGATCTGCCCGCTCCACCAAGCGCTCCGAGAGAAAACCTGGCCCGACCCAATCCCAGCGGCCTGGAAGCTCTACGGAGGACTGCGACGTACTGCCGCCTTCGTCGAGGATACGGGGGAATCCATCTGAAAAATGACGAACGAGGCAACAACAACAAGGAAAGAAGGAACAAACACAAACATGTGCATTATTTCAAGATGGTTAACGGTCTATGCCCTAATTACCTAAAGGATCTTGTTCCTGGTCTTGTTTCCGACAGTAACCCTTACCATAGACGCGGGTCATTAGAACGCACCGTACCAAGATTTCACACCGAGCTCTATCGGAAATCATTCATACCATCCACTATTTATCTCTGGAATTCTCTACCTGATTATGTTAAAACCAGCAATTCCTTAAGCCAGCTTAAACATTACCTGTGTGCAAACGATGCTGTAGTGCCTAGCTGTTATTACTTTGGTAAACGAAGAAACAAATAATTCACTGTGGACTTCGTCTATGGATTAGTGACTTAAGAGAAGATATGTTCAACAGACATTTATATAAATTAATTAATAAACGACCCACTATGTCCTTGTGGCACTGCAAGCGAAACTGCTGAACATTTTTTTTTAATTATTTTGTCAAGACTTTCACATGGCTTGAGCAAACACAATCTTACCTTTATCTCCAGACTACATCCACTTAAAAATTGTGTTGCATGGAGATCCTGATCTCCAAAATCATACAAATATATTCATATTTCAAACTGTTCACCAGTTTATCTCCGATTCAAATAGATTTTAACTTAGAAAGTATTGTGAAGAACGGGTACAACACGATTCTATTCGTAAAATATGTTTTGGGTGTATTTGACCGGAGATTAGAAAAGAGAGATAAACCACTTGCAGAAATTGCTGAAGTCAGGCAGCCTGCGCCGCGACACGCATTCATTATTCATGAGCTGCCTTTGCCCCGCCCAAACGAAAGGAAAGCGTCAGTCGAACGCAGTCTCCTGAGTGATTTTATAATTTGGATTACACCTTTTTTCCCTTTTCTGTTTGCTTCATCCCACGCAGATGTCAAACTCAATTTTGTTGTGAATAACATTCCTAAATATTTATATGTATTGGTTACTTTTATTTCCCTATCACCACAGCACCATTTTTCACGAGTCGAAAGATTACCTCCATTGCGGAAAACTATAATATTGGTCTTATCGAGATTCACTGTTTGTTGTAGTCTGTCTGTTTCTTGCTTAAGGGCATTTAATTGATTTTGTAACCCTATGGGTGTGTCAGACAAGAGAACAACATCATCAGCAAATAGCATTAAGAGCAAATCTGTTGCGCCAGGTATCATTTGTATTCCATGTCTCCCCTTCTTTGATAACTCCACTGCCAATTCACCGATGAAAAAGGAAAACAGCTGTGAGCTTAGCATACAACCTTGTTTAACCCCTCTTGGACACTGAAAAAAGTCTGAATAAATACCTTTGTCACGAACACATGCAAGTACAGAATCGTAGATGCTTTTAACAGCCATGTAAAACTCCCGAGAGAGAGAGAGACAGAGACAGAGACTTAGAGAGATAGAGCACAATACAACGGTCTGCTCGGGCAACATGAAGCGTTCGTATATATATGAATTATATATATGATTATGTACATATAGATAGATTTAGATTTACATACTGATAGATCTATATGAAATTATGTATGTATGTATTCATGTATGCATGTATGTATGTATAGACAGATGTTAGAAGAGAGACAGAGCTGAATATGTGTTTTATGTTTTGGTATATATATATATATTTTTTTTTAAGAAATGGTGATGTAAACCAGAAAGTGTGAAGAAAAAGTAGCGTTACGAAAACGCAGTTCAATAATTTATAACTGTCTCTCTCATGTGCAACATTGCGCTGGGGGAGGGGGGCGGGGGGGGAGTTGGTGGTGGGGGGAGCTGCTTTATTTTCTTTTTATATTATCTACATTCAAGCAGATGCAAACGTGCTAAAAACCAAGCAAAAATGAATCGGTTTTCATTGTATACAGCGAATCTTACTACACGTGGGAAATTCCAGGCATAACTTAACTTTCGCTTTACTGCAGCTGTGTGTGTGTGCCGTCAGAACCGACCAGTTTCCTTCAGGTGGGGAAGGAGAGGGTGATTTACCCCCACCCTTCCGCACTGCGTGTGTGCCTCAAAACGGCTTCAGCACTGTTATAGACAGTAAGAAGGGACCTGCCGCGAGTGGTTTATCTCTCTTTTCTAATCTCCGATTTGACTGACCAAATGTCAAAGTTGAATGGATTGGCCAATGATCTGTCAGAATTTCTCCTCTTCCGTCTGCTCCCCTTCCCTCACCACCGTACCCACCATTCTTCTAAATTTCTTTTTTTTTCCTTCGTGTTTCTCTTCTATCAGGCTGATTCCTCTGGCGACTATAACTTTAATCTCATGTTAATATTGATATTAACATTATTTTACTATATTATGTATTTCTTTGTTTGTTTGTTTTATTTCATTATTTCATTACTTACTGTTTACGAATGTTATTTGATACAACTGGTGATGTGGTTCATCAGCCGTCATGTTAAAATTGACTTGCAACATTGTGAGCATAGTATAAGCTTTAATTAAGCTTGTTGATGCTCTTTTGTCTTTGTTTACTTTGTGATCATGTGTAGTGTTGAACAATAAAAGATTGTTTAAACTAAAAACCGTACACACCCCTCAGGGCTTTGACATGACTTACCTTGGACCTATACAAAGTTGCAACAACAACAAAAAACAGACAGAGAGAAAGAGAGATAGAGACAGAGACAGGGAGACAGGGAGAGAGAGAGGCAGACAGACAGAGACAGAGAGAGAGACAGAGGAACAGAGAGAGGGAGAGAGACACAGAGAGAGGCAGAGAGAGAGAGAGGGAGAGAGAGAGGGAGAGGGTGAGAGAGAGGCAGAGAGGGAGGGAAAGAGAGAGAAAGGGAGAGGGGGAGAGAGAGGGAGGGAAAGAGAGAGAGAGAAAATCAGGCAACATGCACTTTTCCAAAGCACTCTTTTCAAGACATGTCAGTTTCATAATCATGGCTCGCACTTAGTGTGGAGAGAGAGAGTGGATGGGAGGAAAACAGCAACCGAGCAAAGAGAGTGAGAGAGAGGAAATCTGGCAACATGTACTTTTCTAGATTCTCTCTAAGACATGTCAGTTTCATAATCATGGCTCGCACGCTGTATAGAGAGAGGGCGGATGGGATTGAAAGAGCAGTCGAGCAGAGGGAGAGATGGAGGAAGGGAGGAATGGGGTCAGCCCGATACTCCCCCGTGTCGATACTCCCCCGCGTCAATACTCCCCCGTGTCGATACTCCCCCGCGTCAATACTCCCCCGTGTCGATACTCCCCCGTGTCAATAGTCCCTCTCACAAAGATCCAAAAACAATCAAATACAGATGAATGTATATATTTGTGATTGTTAATGCTTTCTGCTTGATCAAAGTTGTGTTGTGGAATGATGAATGTGTTATGTGTTCTCTTCATAACAGCCGTCCGCGTTCAGAGTTGGGCAGCGACTTGTGTGTGTTGGGCCCGCTGTTGTGTGGGCTCGCTGCCTTGTAGTACGGGCCGTGTTACACGGACGTTTTCATCACGACTCAGTCTGGTGGCAAAAGCTCGCTCTCTCTCTCTCTTCGTCTCTCATTTTCTGTTTCTCTGTCTCTCCCCCTCTCTGCCACTCTCTCTGTGTCTCTTTCTGTCAGTCTCTCTATCTCTCTGTCAGTCTCTCTCTCTCTCTCTCTCTCTCTCTCTCTCTCTCTCTCTCTTTCACTCTCCGTCTCTCATTTTCTGTTTCTCTGTCTCTCCCCCTCTCTGCCTCTCTCTCTCTCTGCCACTCTATCTGTCCCCCCCCTCTCTGCCACTCTCTCTCTGTCTCTCTCTCTCTCTGCGTACCCCCTCTCTGCCACTCTCTATCTCTCTCTGTCTCCCTCCCTCTCTCTCTGTCTCCCCCTCTCTGCCACTCTCTCTCTCTCTCTGTCTCCCCATATCTGCCAGTCTCTCTCTCTGTGTCTCTCTCTCTGTCTCCCCATCTCTGCCACTCTCTCTCTCTCTGTCTCTCTCTGTCTCCCCATCTCTATCACTCTCTCTCTCACTCTGTCTCTTTCTGTCTCCCCATCTCTGTCACTCTCTCTCTGTCTCTCTCTCTGTGTCTCTCCCTCTCTGCCACTCTCTCTCTGTCTCTCTCTGTCTCCCCCTCTCCGCCACTCTCTCTCTCTCTGTCTCTCTCTGTCTCCCTATCTCTGCCACTCTCTCTCTCTCTGTGTCTCTCTGTGTTCGTGTCTCTCTCTGTCTCTCCCTCTCTGCCACTCTGTCTGTGTCTCCCTATCTCTGCCACTCTCTCTCTCTGTCTCCCCCTCTCTGCCACTCTCTCTCTCTCTGTCTCTCTCTGTCTCCCCCTCTCTGCCACTCTCTCTCTCTCTCTCTGTCTCCCGATCTCTGCCACTCTCTCTCTCTCTCTCTCTCTCTCTGTATCTGTCATTCTCTGTTAGTCTCCCTCTCTCTCTCTCCGTCTCTCATTTTCTAATCTCTCCCCCTCTCTGCCACTATCTCTCATTCTCTCTCTTACTCTCTCTCTCTCTCTCTGCCCGCATACACACTTATACATAGACATATACGTTGTGTGCATCCCGCTGACACACAGTAAATACATTATTCGGTGAACACCACACACACACACACACACACACACACACACACACGTTCACACTGTTTTGCCGCGATATGATATTCAGTATTCATGATGGTTTTAAAGTTAATCAGTGTAATTTGTCACAATTTACAAAGAAAACCAAGGACTTTATGGAAAAAGTTCTAACTGGAAAGAAAAATACCACTGAAAAGAAATAGGTCAGTAACAGAACGCCTGTAACGCTAGGGTACATTTTAGCTCTGGTCATTCTTGATAGTAAAAGACTGAGTAATATAATATGAAGCTCTACAAACCTAATCTCAGACAAATAGGACACTTCTTTAATAACAACACACCATTTTTATTGATCACACACTTTCTCGACAATATAAAAACAGTCTTTTTTAATCATACCCTGGTGTATTCATACCGTAATTCGTTTTTGGCAGACAAGTATATTTGAATGGCAAATTCATAAAACTTTCGGGAAATCATTATGAACCCCTCCTCCCGCCTGGGTAATGTGTGTGTATGTGTGTGGCTGGGGTGGGGGTGGGGGTGGGGGGTATGGTCACTTGAAGGTCTACCACCAATGACCATTGCTGACCACTGACCGTCGCTGACCTGGGAGAAAATAATGATGATGATGATGGAGTCTCCTGTCGGACCGACGCATGAGTAGGCAGGCAGGATTATTTGTCGGTGTGTGTCCTCATATGGGAGAAGAGGCCGATTCTGGATGCGCAGCACTTCCCACAGGTGTTGCAAGGGAAAACGTCTCCAGAAGTTGAGCCCTGCTTCCTTTGCTCATGCTTCTCCTTAATGGCCAGCGTTCTCTTGTTTTCAAACGTCTTGATGCCACTAGAGCACAGCATCCTCCAGCGAGAGCGGTCAAAGGCATCAGTTTCTCAGGAAGCGATGTCTATGTCACAGGCTTTGAAGTTTGTCTTCAAGGTGTCCTTAAAGCGTTTGCAGGGTCTTCCCAGTTCGCGGTGGCCTTCCTTCAGCTGTCCATACAGTAGCATCTTCGGGATCCTGCTGTCTGTCATGCGGAGAACGTGTCCTGTCCAGCATAGCTGGCACTGGATCAGCAGGCTTTCGATGCTAGGCAGGCCGCAACGATTCTGCCAGTATATACCTGTGGTTTACTGGTAAAAAAAAGAGAAGACATTTAATTGAATATGATGTGTCAGAAACACAGTTTTCAGCTCACCCAATGGCGTACAGTGACGCCAGTTGTGGAGTGGTTGTCGTTAAGTGTCGACAATTAAAATCGGCTTTGTATCTTCTAAATGCCTGATCTATTCACATCCAAACACTATAATGGTGTGGTTTTAGTTTCCAACAGCAGTCACATACAGAATTGTAACTGTAGCATTATGTGTGACGAGAAGGACAATATGACATAAGCTTAGTGTCAGCTGAAATCTTTACACTGACGAACGATTAAACTAAAATCAAATATGTTTCTAACTGATTAAAGTGTGTGTGTAAGCACAACAAATACAATATTGCAGCGAACGATATAGAGACTTTATTTAATGGATGTTTAGGAGCAGTTGTTTAAAAGGGGCTTTTTTCTTTAGGAGATTGCTATACTCGCTTACATTGCGTTCTGAAGTAAGAAAATGAGCAAAAACAGAAAGAGTTATTCTGTGTGGGTAATCCAGAAAAGACATTATGAAGAATTGTAAGATAACTGACTTGTTTACAGAAGATATATGTCTAGTTTTGACCAAAGCTGTTGTGAAATACGAAACAACCCTAACACGGTATATGTTCAAATCTACAGGCATTTATGTGATCGAATTCTGTAAAACAGAAAACATGAATGTGACTAGAGTCGGTAGGTATGGGTTATTTGAAAACTCCTCCCTCTCTGTAAACAGAAGGTAACTTTAATAATCACCACAAAAACATATAAAATTATCAATAAGAAAACACAGTTTACAACCTGAATAAAGAAAAGGCAAAAATGAATATTTACAAGGAAATGTATTTCCCATAATTAAATACATAGAAACAAGAAGTGACCAAAAGAGAAACTGACATAGTAAGGCATTTTGCGCTCCCACTGCAAAGTCAGTAATCGATTGTGCACTTTTTTTGTATGATGTAACAAGACTAATGCTTCGTATATTATTAAAGTGGCTAAAGAACTCATAAAAAACCCACATTCATACCAACACACGCATTCTTCCACCCACACATTCGACTGGAAAAAATGAAAAATAAAAACACGGCTCAAAACCACAACATATTGAATGGACAAGGGAAAGTCACATTGTAAACATACATAAACCGGTCCACACACACACACACACACACGCACGCACGCACGCACGCACGCACGCACGCACACACACACACACACACACACACACACACACACACACACATATATATATATATATATATATATATATATATATATATATATATATATACATATATATACACATATATATACACACATTACACGCATATACATACATACACACATATACACATACATACATATATACACACATATGTATACACACACACACACACACACACACACATATATATATATATATATATATATATATATATATATATATACGTACATATGTACACATATATACACATATGCATACATACATACATACATATCCACACACACACACACACATGTACATACACATATACACACATGCATATACACATGCATACATATACATACACACATACACTCATACATATATACACATATATACATACATGTGCCATACACGTGCACATACATACATATATACATATATACAAACACACATAACTACGTACACATATACATGCATACTTACATATACATATACATTACACACACATACATAATTTTATATGCACACATATGATATATACACACACGTACATCATACATACATACATACACACATGCATACAAATAATCAATAGGAAGAAAGCAATAAAGGTAAGTTTGGGTGTTGTTTTTTTTTTCTTTTTCTTTTTTTTGTTCGTTTGTTTTAAAGAAAAAAAGGAATCAAGGGAGGTAATAATGCTCCCACAAAGTAAGCAGTAGTCAGGTCTTCTGTCCCACATTTTTAACACTACCTGTCAGAGCAAATAGGCAAGTGTCTCCTTGCAACTCGGTTACATTAATGATTGATGATGGAGTCTCCCGTCGGTCCGACGGATGAGTAGGCAGGCAGGCTTATCTGTCGGTGTGTGTCCTCATATGGGAGAAGGGGCCGGTTCTGGATGCGCAGCACTTCCCATAGGTGATGCAAGGGAAAACGTCTCCAGAAGTTGAGCCCTGCTTCCTTCGCTCACGCTTCTCCTTAATGGCCAGCGTTCTCTTGTTTTCAAACGTCTTTATGCCACTAGACCACAGCATCCTCTAGCGACAGCGGTCAAGGGCATCAGTTTCCCAGGAAGCGATGTCTATGTCACAGGCTTTGAGGTTTGTCTTCAAGGTGTCCTTGAAGCGCTTGCAGGGTCTTCCCAGTTCACGGTGTTCTTCCTTCAGCTGGCCATACAAAAGCATCTTCGGGATCCTGCTGTCTGTCATGCGGACAACGTGTCCTGTCCAGCGTAGCTGGCACTGAATCAGCAGGCTTTCGATGCTGGGCAGGCCGCTCCTCTCTAGGACCTGGAGGTTGGAGACCCTGTCTTGCCACTTTATGCCGAGTATATTTCGTAGGCATCTCTGGTGAAACTGCTCAAGTTGTTGAATGTGACGGCGATATGTCGTCCATGTTTCACAACAGTACAACAAGGTGGTCAGAACAACAGCTCTGTAGGTTTTGATTTTGGTGCTGATCCTAATGCCTTTGTTGTTCCACAGCCTGTTGTTGAGTCTGTCAAAGGCGGAGCTGGCCTTGGCGATGCACAGCGTCACTTCTGCACCAAGGGCTCCGTTGCTGCATAGGGTGCTGCCCAGGTAGCAAAACTTGTCGACTGACTTGATCTCTGTGTCACCGATCTTGACTGCAGGTGGGGGGGGGGGGAGGCACTGGCGTTCTGTGAGCTAGCTGGTTGATACATGGACTCGGTCTTGCTGAGGCTGATGGTGAGTCCAAAGCTCCTGCAGGAGGTTGAGAACCTGTCCATACTTGTAGATGTCGGCCTGGATTCCATCCGCTCCTGGTGCTTTTCCCTGACGTTGTCAGCTTCAGGGCCTTCCGGGTCTCGGCCTTGGTGGGAGGGGCAGCTAGCGAGTCATTGACTGGTAGCTGTGGGAGGGCTGCAATTACCTCGTCAGATACGGACGAGTCCCTGTTGAGGAGGGTGTTGAAGTTTTCTGCCCAGCGGGCAAGGATGTCTGTCAGGAGGGTGGTCTGGTCCAAGGCTCGGACAGGGGTTGATCCTGTGACTCTCGGCCCATACACAGCTCGGAGACCATCATGGAAGGTCTTCGTGTCGCGAGCATCAGCAGCGGACTGAAGCTCTTCGGACTTTTTCTCCCACCAGGTGTTCTTCCTCTCACGCAGCCTCTTCTGTACGAGTTGTTTGGTTTGCAAGTACTGGTTATTCTTCCTCTGGCAGTCTTTATCGGAAATGTGATCCTGATGCCGTATATGCAATGTGTTCAGGAGCTTGGAGATTCCAGAGTCGTTCTCGTCAAACCAGTCTTTGTGGCTCCCCTGTACAAAGCCGAGTGTGCCAGCTGCTGCTGTGTACACAGCATCTCTAATGGTGCTTCATACTTCTACATCAGTCGATGCAGGAATTTGTTGGAGAGCTGCTTGGATTTGCTGCTGCAGCACATCCTTGGTGATGGGGAGGCCGTGGATGTTCAGCTTCCTAGGGGGTTTCTGCCTGGCTGGTTGGAGCTTGCATGCAAGTCTGATGTTCATCTTAATGCGTACAAGGCGATGGTCCGACCAACAGACTGCTCCTCTCATGCAGCGTGTACTGGAAACATCACCTCTGTCCCTCTGCCGGACAATCACATAGTCCAGCATGTGCCACTGCTTGGAGCGGGGGTGCATCCATGTGTTCTTGTACTTGTCCGCTTGTTGGTAGAGGCTGTTGGTGATGGTCAGTCCATGCTGCGCGCAGAGCGAGAGCAAAAGCAGTCCGTTGAAGTTGCACTTACCAGTGCCGTGCTGTCCCAGGACTTTTGGCCACGAGGAGAAGTTCACGCCGACGTGGGCATTGAAATCCCCAAGGATGATCAGCCTGTCCTTTCTGCCTACCACTGAAATGGTGTGGCTGAGCTCCTCGTGGAAGGCTTCTTTGATGTCATCAGGGTTGGTCATCATCGGGGCATAGCAGCTGATGACTGTAGCAAAGCGATCCTCGGACAACTTCAGACGCAGGGTCATCAGCCTGTCGTTTATCCCACGTGGAAGGCTGTCAAGCTGTCGTGCAAGTTTGGTTTGTATGGCAAAGCCCACGCCTGAGGTTCTTGGGGTGCCTTCTGGCTACCCAGTGCAGTAGAAGGTGTAGCCCCCTCCAACTTCCTCCAGCTGGGTTTCACTGGCAAACCTGGTTTCGCTCAGGGCTGCTATGTCCACCTGGCAGCGATCAAGCATTCTAGCAAAGAGCGCTGTGCGCCTTTCTGGTCTGTCGTCTCTGTCCCAAAGGGTGCGAACAATCCAGGCACCCAGAGTCAGGGAATGACTCCTGGTTCTTTTCTTCTGTTGTTTTCGACCGCCAGTGTTGGATGTCCAAGTAGGTGCGGTTTCCTACTAGGTACTAGGCGATGCAGGCTTTGTGTAGGGACCCTTTTATCTCCCCTTCCCCGTGTGGGAAGAGCAGTGCTGTCCCTAAAAAGGGCTGCTCTGACGCTGCGGGAGGATACGGGCGCCGCATCTGCCCCAGTCTATGGCGGACGACCGTCACCCCACAGCCGCCTGCGTGCAGTCGTGACTAGGAACTGCCAGCAGCATCCTCTGCTTGTCCCCATTACCACTAGCTCGTTCAGACATTAGCCTGGTTGCCTGACCAGCATAGGTGACTTTTTTTTAGTGAAGAGTTGTGCAGTCCCTTCCCCACTCTCTCGCCTACCGACACTCAGAGTCCCACAGGTGCAGATAGTGCCGCGTGTAGAACGGCCTCGGGAGGTGCAGGTTTTTTCTTCGGAGTTCCGTCTCCTAGGAGGATTTCCTGCCAAGGATAAGAGCTCCCCCTGCCCTTTGGTCATCCTCTTCCGTTTCCTCCTCCGCCTAGTCCGTCGTTGGGAGACTTCACATGCGGCAGGTAGTACTGGGTTACATGGTACCAGTAGCAAGGGCTATGCCCCTGACCTGACTAACGGGGAGAATATAGACATGGGGGAACATAGACATGCTTTCGAGCTTAATTACTATTCAAATACATGGAATAGCTTCCCAACCCCACGTGCCCCACAAAGCAAAGCAAACGGTTGAAGTCATGAACTGTCAGTGAAAGAAATAAAGACGACAAACCAACGGTTATCTAAGTGAACGCTGAAATGTCGCTAAATCAAATGAAATGTCACCAGTCCACTGATAAAGCTGGCATATGTATCCTTCAGTACACCAGTGTATATATATATATATATATATATATATATATATATATATATATATAATCTACTTGTATGAAGTTCCTTCGGTTTCGGCATATGAATATCATAAATATGTTGTTTTGGTCTTTTTTATTTACACATGCAGGTATACATGCGTGTGCGTGCGCGCGCGCGTGTGTGTGGATGTGTGTATACATGTGTGTGTACGCTCGCGCGCGTGTGTGTGTGGGGGGGGTGGGGGGGGGGCGGAGGGGGGGGGGGTCAGTGGGTGGGTGGCTGTCTGTCTGTCTGTCTGTCTGTCCGCGTTTCTGTTTATCTGTGTGTGTGTGTGTGTGTGTGTGTGTGTGTGTGTGTGTGTGAAAGTGCGTGGATGTGTATGTTGTTGGTGGGTGTGCATGTGGGCGATGGGTATGTATGACGTGGGGGCGGAGGGGGGGGGGCGTCAGATGGTCCGTGTGTGTGTGTGATTGTGTGTGCGTTTGTGTGTGCGTTCGTGTGTGTGTGTGTGTGTGTGTGCGTATGTGTGTGTGTGTGTGTGTGTGTTCTCAACTGTAGGTCTTTGTCTTATGTGTGACGTCTCCTCGTTGGCCCTAACATCTGCATCTGGGGTGCGGCGCTCCAAGATGGGGCCATAAAAGTGTCATAACAGTGGCTCATAAAAGTTTGGAAGGTTTGTTTCAGGCAGCGGGATCAAAGCATAGTGCGGCGGCTTGGCCGAAGGTTGGGAGGTGGGGGGTGGGTGCGGGGGTAAACTTTACGGGTTGGTGATAACATATCGAAGTCCAACAGTGTATGTACGCGCACATGAATTATCCGTGCTAAAGTTTACAGCGGTGGAACGCTCTCTCTCTCTCTCTCTCTCTCTCTCTCTCCGACTCTCTCTCAGTCTGTGTGTGTGTGTGTGTGTGTGTGTGTGTGTGTGTGTGTGTGTGTGTATGTGTGTATGAAAACAATCAATAAATAAAATCGAAAACATGAACAATCCACGGCATGTAAATACGTATAACCCTACCCCCAAAAAACCATATGCCTTAGATATATCAAACAAATCAATTAATATCTTTTCCCCTGTTTATATGTTGCAAATCACATCAAGTTACATGATATTGCTCATCAGTGCTTAATGATACCGATTCAAATCTTACTGTTATCATTAGTATTTCGTTCTAAGGATGTTATATTGTAATCTCATATTTTACCCAAAATTTCACCAATTATAAGTTATCTAACACACACACACACACACACACACACACACACACACACACACACACACACACACTGCGTGAACAGTTACTTTTCCCTCACCAGTAGCTGTCCTTTTCCTCTATGTTTGTCAAATAACACTTATGGTTGAAAGACGCTAAACTGAAGAAGAAGAAAAAAAATACAACTGCAGCAGCAACAACGACCACACACACACACACACACACACACACACACACACACACACACACACACACACACACGGGGGAGTATCGACACGGGGGAGTATCGACACAGGGGAGTATTGACGCGGGGGAGTATCGACACAGGGGAGTATTGACGCGGGGGAGTATCGACACGGGGGAGTATCGACACGCTCCCGGGTGGAGACGGGGGGTGGATGGGGGAGGCAACACTGATGGGGTTGCAGGTAAAGAGGCAACATGTGGTTTTCTACTTCCACTTATCTAAGGTGCAATGTGTGAAGGATTAAAGTCGGAAGGTCTATGAACTCAACAACTTGACAAACAAGAGAGAGAGAGAGAGAGAAGAAAACAGCATAAAAATAAATATTTTCGTATGAAGGGACCATATCTTCTCTCAGCTCACAGAATACGTTACGATAGAGAACTGCCGTCCAACCGTTCGAAGGATGTCTCACTGATTTCTTGTGTCAGATGCGTTGTTGGTGCGTGCTTTGCGCGTGAGTTTGAGCACTCGCTTGTCTACAGGAGCTATGGGGGATACAGGTCATGCAGTTAAGTCGGTTAGATCAGTCAGTAAGTCGGTTATCAGGTCAGTTGGGTAAGAATTATGAATGCAGGCACTCAACAAAGACACTGGGACACACACACACAAACACACGTAGTCGAAGCAGTGGTTGTAGTCGGAAACGTATTTGTAGCAGCAGCAACGGCAGCAGTAGTAGTAGGGGCAGCAGCAGAGATAGTAGTACTGTTGCAGGAGTAGCAGCAGTAGTAGTCCACATTAGCAGTAGGTGTGCAGCGGTAGTAATCACCAGTAGTAGCAGCAGCAGCAGTAGTAGGAGTAGCAGTAGAGGTAGCAGCAGCAATAGTAGATATTGCAGCGTTCATGGTATGGATTCTGTTTCTTTCACTGTGACAAGCAGAGACAATCGTGAGCTTGTTTGTCCCATTGCATCTTCAAGTCTGCGCGTGCAAAGCCAGCTAAAGGGAGGTTACTCGAAGAATTAAGACAAGAATGTTTGATTATCTCGCATGAGAAATTCAGAGTGGTCCGATACACACTTGCTGCGACAGAACACACACACACACACACACACACACCGCGCAAGCGTGTTTCCACATATACACAAAAACACATGCATGCAATCACGTATAGACCCAACATCCTCACACACACTTTCGCATGAACGTGAACACACACACACACACACACACACACACACACACATACACACACATGACACACACACACGCACACGCACGCACACACATACTGAGAGAGACACACAGACACTCACGCACGCACGCACACACACACACACACACACACACACACACACACACACACACACACACACACACACACACACCTGTTTCGTAAGACAATCAGTCGTGGAACTTCAACTGTACACACACTGAAATAAATGATTACTTTGAGTACACTTTCTGTATTAAAAAAAACAACAACAACAAGACAACTGATTACATTCAATAAACTTTCAGCGATTCATTAATTTCAGCGGACTAAAAATCATATGAAAGTTTTAAAATCATTAACAAAATTCGTATCATTGACACAAAACATAAAGCAAGCTACTCTTACACAGTTTTACTGTGCACAGGAATTTCGTGCAAACACATTGCAGCATTTACGTGACAATTTTCACCACACGAAATCAGGACACGATTTCAAACTGAGCTGATTAAGTGACAAAAACCCAGTGTATAGGTTTGTAGGAGGACCTGCAAACAGTCTCTCTAGAGTGTATTTTGCTACTACTGCTGCCACTGCTACTGCTACTACTACTAATGATATCAATAATGATGATGATAATGATAGTAGTTGTAGTATTAATGATAAGAAGAAGAACCTTGGTCCACCCTTCGTGGTCGTGGTCCAAAGATGGCGCAGTCTGTGTTCTCAACGACTGGAGCGCGAGTGGCTCCACAATGACTGGAAGGCACGCAGATGTCCGCAGGTGTCAGAACGGAAGTCTCTTGTCTAAAGGAGGGACGGACGCTGCTGTGTGACGTCAGTTTCTTGCAGCAGCGAAACGTTGTCGCCGGTCGTCTTCAAAGCTGGTCGTCGCTGTGAACAGACCTGTCTGCTGCACAGGCTTCACGCTCGCGTGGCTGTATGCCATTCCATTGGAGGTTGCTCTTCAGGGTGTTCTTATAGGTATACTTCACTTTGAGTCTTTCGTGTCGGCGTGAGCCGTCTTTAAGCTGATGTCTGGGTATACGACTGTCGTCCGCTCTGATGACAATGGTGGGTCCAGCACAGCTGAGCCTTCGGCAGCATGAACACCGTACTTATCAAGAAGCATGACACCGTACTTATCAAGAAGCATGACACCGTGCTTATCAAGAAGCATGACACCGTGCTTATCAAGAAGCATGGACACTGTACTTATCAAGAAGCATGGACACTGTACTTATCAAGAAGCATGGACACTGTACTTATCAAGAAGCATGGACACTGTACTTATCAAGAAGCATGGACACTGTACTTATCAAGAAGCATGAGACCATACTTATCAAAAAGAGTGGGCACCGTACTTATCAAGAAGCATGGGCACCGTACTTATCAAGAAGCATGGACACTGTACTTTTCAAGAAGCATGAGACCATACTTATCAAGAAGCATGGGCACCGAACTTATCAAGAAAGCCCTGTCCAGCACTTCTTGTTATTGACGCTTGTTTTGACTGTGTGACCTGTCCACTTCAGCTGACACAGCTGCTATGTCACAAGACGTATACAACATAGCAAGCTGAGTCTGCCAGTGTCAGCAATCGTCAGTGTGTGTCGATGCCACCTGTTTAGAGACAATAGGATATGATCCACATTCAGATCAAAGCTTTCGCTTCAGTTCATGTTGCCCAAACTCTCTCTCTCTCTCTCCCTAACTGTCGCATATCAAGCAAATGTTAAACTACACGAACATAATCATGCATACTCGCACGTGCACACACACACACCCGCGCATATACACACATGCACACGCGCTTACAGAGAGAGAGAGAGGGAGACAGAGACAGAGACAAAGAGACAGACAGACAGACAGACAGAAAGGCCAACAGACACATTCATACGCCTGCGCACTCATTCACACACACACACACACACACACACACACACACTCATAGAGTACTTTGTGAAGCACGCGTGGAAAAAGAGAGAGAGGGGGGCGGGGTGGGGTGGGGGGGGGGGCACTACTCAATTATTCAATTTTCTTTCTCACTCTTTTCCTATGTCTGTTAATATATTCATCTGTCTGTCTTCCATTGTGAACGTGTCATTGTTTAAGTTTCACTGCATGTTTCACCCCTCCAACCCCGCCCCCTCTATTTCCCCTTTTTTCCAGAGTTTAAGATGTTTATTTTTACCAGGTTTTTCCAGGACGTGTGGTGGAATAGGCATGAGATAGCGTGGAGACTGTAAACGTTGGCTGACCCTTTGTGACTGATTCACAGCAACTGAATCCACAGTGGCCGAGAGAGAATGATGAGTATTCAGGCACATCTCTCCTGCTGCTGTCTCTTCCTGCTCCGAGCTAGCAGCTTAAAACAGATCTGCATGCAAGGGTTTTGACAAACTGCACTGCTCCAAACAAGCAGCTTAATTTACCTCACACAGGCCAACTATCTCCATGTCTGTTCCAGCAGACAACGACAGGATCGAGTGTCCAAAATCAATGTCCCCAGCTTGGACAACACATAAAACCATGCTTTGAAGGGAGAGGGGTCAGCTATAAACTTCAGAGTGATTGACAAACCCCCATTAGCATAATTATTGACATCGTCTAAGCTATGCGAGCAAGATTATAGGTCCGTCAAATGAAAATGTCCACAATTTTCACACAGCATCACCACTGTGTGCTACTTCCACTTCTGCAGGTGTCGGGTAACACAGGAGTGAGTGCACGATTTATTTCGCTCGCAATTAAAAAGGGAGGATGTGAACAAGTTGGCCTCCTCTCAAACGAACCCATCAGTGTGGCAGTAAGCACCCATCAATTAACTCCCTTGACGCTAAAGGTGTTGACAGGATCGGTGTTTGATCTGAGACACCCTGTTGCAAAAGACGAAGGCTCCTTACAGAAGCTGTTTGCGATGGTTGGCCCTGATGGCCCACGGAGAGAACCACCTTCTGACAATTGTTGGCAACTTCTATGAAGCGTCCAAGACTATCAGCTTTGGAGAATCACAAGTCCTTTTCCAGTGTGCACCAAACAGTGCCCCCTCCCACCCCACAGCAGCCATGCATCATCACCAATGGCACACAGCTGAAGAATGTTGATATACTGAAGTACATGGGCAGCACTATCCCTAACGATGGTTCCCTGAACACGGAGATTACAGTGAGGCTTCGGGAAGCATGCCAGGCACTTGACTGGCTCCCCACCAGTCTTGTTTCACAAGGACATTCGTCTCTCTACCAAGTTTCAGGCATCCGATATGATAGTCCTGACATCTTTGCCCGATGGCTGGTAAAAATGGGCGTTGAACCAAAGGCACATTAAACAACTGGAGCAATTCCATACATGTTCCCTGTGGTCAGTCATATGAATGTGCTGGTAGGATGGCATCACTAGCCAAAACGTCCTGGACAGAGTCGCCACAAGAAGTACCAAAGTCAAGATAGTCCAGGCTCATTTTCGATGGTCTGGTGATGTCATTCACATCAAAGTGTCCAGAGTTACCTTGCAGCTCTTCTGGGGTGAGCTGGTGCGGCCACAATCAGGGACGCCCAAAGAAGAGGTACAAAGGTAACCTCAAGGCTATGGTTAAGCCTTCTTCTTTGGCAGCTTGAGACTGCCGCTGCTGATAGAAGTAGCGGGTACGCGCAAGAAAATGCAATGAAGACATTTGAGTGAGACTGCGGCCAGCGCCTTGTAAGCTGCTCGATATAGGTGACATAGAACAACGTCTGCCCCTGCCCTGCCTGCTGGCGTTACATGGCCCACCTGTAACTGTTTGTGTGCTCCGGACTTTGGGCTCCAAGCCGTATGTGTGCCCACCGAAGATCTCTACCAATGATGGCACACTGTGTCAGCACCATTGGCTCCCAAGAGACAACTGTAACTCCTTCTGACCATCATTGCCATAACAAAATAAATCCCAAGCATTATCGCATACCTCAACAGGTTTCAATGCTCACGTTGTAACGGCGTACAGCATACAACCACCCAGACCAAACCGGTCAGTCATTGTGGCGTTGAACACCCCTGAGTTCAGCACACTGCTGATCCCTCTCGCAAGTGCTCTGTGGTACTGGCTGTCCACTGCCTCTCTTCTCACCAAACCTGAGATTTTAACACTGCCGCCACGTGGTAGCTCTGACCAGTCGCGGCTCGCAGTACTACTGCTCAAGTCAGCTGAGCTGATGTCATAACCCCAGTGTGTCGCATAACCCTTTAAACTAACACTCCTTTTAACTGAGGACGTTTTTGTCGAGTATGACCGTGACAGACTCCGTCACAAGTTGTAGGAGTGAAACGTACGTGAAGCCAAAGAAACAAACCATTCCCAACTCAACATAAAACCAGTGGTGAAAACAATGCGAATGGTCACTGCTATGACAACAACAACGACGGTGATGGTGGTGATGAGGATAAGGATGAGAATGATGAGTAAACTGAGAATGATTAATGAAAGAAACTCGATGCTGGATTATTTTCCACTGAAAGATCATTCTGAATGACATTAATTTCAAAATAGGATTTTATATTGTGGAGGTCACATAAAAAAATGAATTTCCTTCTCAGGTAATGATCATGTCTGAATGGGATTCTATCCACTTCAAAAGTTTCGTTTCTTTGGATTTTCTCTGCTTTTCCATGAAAGTGTTGATGGTGTACATGAAAGGATTAATCGCTGAGTTTAATGGCAGAATGAATATAGCTAGGGCTACATTCACTTCTCCAGGAATAGGGATCTGTGCCAATGCCAACATTCCACACAGTCCGATGGGAAACCAGCACATGAAGTCTGTTACTGCTATAGTGATTAATCGTCGAGCTATAGTCATGTCCCTTGATTCTTTGGTAGTGTTAGATCTCAATGAGTTCTTTTGTATTGACCAGTAGATAAAGAACTGACCAACAGAGATTAACAAAAACAGAACAAAATTAAAAACAATAACTAAACTAAAGGAGTAAAGTTTCCCTTTGAAGTATTTCCTTGTAACTGGCAGCGGAATACAGATGCCTGTCTGGCTATAAAATTCCCAGTGTGATGTCATTGGAAGTAAAGGCAACAACGCCAAGAAGCAGCCAACCAACCAAGTTAACAGACTAGCTACTGTCGCTGACGTTTTTTCAAATTTCAAGGTGCTGAAAGGGAACTGGAGGACAATGAAGCGATCCAATGTGATAAGCCAGATGACCAGAGCTGACACTTCGCTGGACAACAGAGACAGAAAACCAGCCACCTTACATGTCACACTGTGTTTCCATGTCTCATCAAAATAAAGATATATGTCACGAAACCGTTCATCAGCTGCCCCAATAATAGCCATGTAGACCCCCATTAAGAAATCAGACATGGTAAGATTGGTGACAAACACACTAAAACCACTTGAAGAAGACATAGTTCGTGCACAGCAGCGAAAGACAAAACAGAAGATGTTGCCAGTCACAGAGAGACAACAGAGTAACCACAGAAATCCTCTGTACGTTCCTGCCTGAAGCAGATCTTCACATGATGAAATTTCATCTTTTGGTGAACAGCAATCAATGTTGTGAATTGTATCAGGCAATATTGCATTGCAGCACAGCTTATAATTCTCTGTTGATATAAAGCGTAATCTAAGGAGATGTTTAAACATATCGTGTGGGAACGTTCTGATGGGACTTCCATCCATGTATAATTCTGTTAGTCGTGGTGTTGATCTCAAGCCATCAGGACTGATGGTATGAACTGATGTAAAGGATACATTCAGTTGCTGTAAGTAGGGAAAATGTGCAATCACTTTTGTGTCCAGCACTTTCAGTCTTGTGTATGACAGGTCCATCAGTGTCAGCCCATTTTGATACACAGCAGACGATACGTCTGTGTAAAGTGTGGTAAGAGGGTTGTTAGCCAGGGATAAGGACTGAAGATGTTTCAAACCAAGAAAAGACACTATATTTGCGTTTTGAAATATGTTGCCACTAAGGTCAAGAACCTTTAAGTTGAACAGATTGATCTTTGGCAAGTGGGACAGAAGACACCATGAGAGAGCCAAATGGCTAAGGTAAGTGTTGTTGCTCACGTCAGAAAGCGTCATGCCAGACCCTGTGGCGACCAGAGAACGAAGCGGAGGGAAGAGTGTTGCAGCAAAAGGCTGACGACACAGGAAGGTGTAACCCCGACATAGACAGCCAACAGGACAGGTCACATCACACGCTAATTCATCATCATGCATTGGGCAGTGGGGCCACCCATCACACATATGGTCACTGTGCACACACACCATGGAATTTCTGCATCTGAAGAATCCCGGACATGTCATATTCCCACAACCCTCTTCGTCTTTGTGATTGTAACAGTCGTTCATCTCATTGCATCGTGTGTAGACAGGCAGGCAGTCACGTAGGTACTTACCAGGACAGCGATAGTGACTGTCAGGACATGTATCATTGGGATCCATTGGGACTGATGTGAACTGCATGATGCCATCATAATTGATCAGAACAGGAAATGGGAAAAACTGATGTTGAATGATATAATTTTTCAGTTCGTTACAATTCGTTTCATCTGAATCGTCCAGACAATGGGATAATCGATCACATAGCTGATCATAGGGCAGACACTGGCCGTTAAAGCATCTAAAAGATTTGACACAGGATGAGTGAGTACAATACGATTCATCACTTCTGTCTTCACAATCACTTATAAAGTCACAAACCAGAGTGTATGATATTTTGGTCTGCTGATCACTACATGTAAATACTGGCAATGAAACAATATGTTGTTGGGTAGAATCAAAGGTATCTCTACATGAAAAACATCCCTGACTAACAGATATCACCGGGTGGTCTTGAAAACATAACTTATATTTATTAGAACCAGACAGAAGAAAGGCATGTGTAATTTGACCATCACCACACTGTGTCAAACATGGCTGTCCCTTGTGCAAACGAAACTGTGTGCTGGCGAAGGCAACTACGTGCAAATAATCAGAACTCTCTTGGCTCGCGTTTTTCCTAATTTCACAGAGAGCCGTACTGTAAAAATGCCATAATTTTGAATAACAGCAGTCTTCAGCTGCCACTGGATTGTAAGCTGTAGTTCTGAAACAAATCTTGTTATCTGAATTTCTGTTGAATCCCACATGATTAAAACGATGAAGCACAGTCCCGTATTCACTCAACACACTTAGTCTATACATAATGGGCAACGGTTTACCAATAGCATATGCCCCAACACTCATATCAAGCGTTCTGAGTGGATGTACATTGATTAATTGTCTTAACTCAACCAGCCAGTCATATAAACATTTGGGGAAACTCAAAATTCCCTGCAAAGAACGACAATACTCATCAGCCCTTCTGTTCATATCAGTTTCATTGCTGTCGAACCTTTCCAGGCTGTCCACAAGTTTGTAGCAACGGTCACACAGTGCCACCATTCCCTGGCACTCCGGACTGCTGAAAGGGCAGTGTCCCGTTTCATCCCTCCCATCCTCACACTCTGTCTTCAGGTTACAGGCCAGGTGGTGATGGAAACTGGGGTAGTGATCCACAGAACAGTTCCACAATCCAGAGGGTAACTTCTGAGGTGCTTTACTTTCGTTGAAAAAAGAGAAGAAGAGCTTAAAACGAAAAATGGTGAGACATATGCGGCGGCTTGCTTCAGTGAAATGGGTCCTTCTTAGTTCAACTTGCACTTCTTTCCTACACGTATGGGCAAAGTCAGAGCTCATGTCTAATCTTCTCCAGACCTGGTGAAGCCTATTGTCATATGTATTTGCACAAAGCAATCTGATATCTGTCTCCAGACCTTCAGTATCTTTAAAAGTAAGCAAAACTACATTTCCTGGCGGAACAGCTATATTCTTCTGCAGAAAACTGGGATCATCTTCGCTCAGATTTCTTTCCACACTGATATATCCGGAAATTGATGATGTCATTGTAACATTTATGTATCCCGGTGCCGGTACTTTATTTGGAGGGCAATAAATGCTCACATATGAGATCTGAGGTTGTATGGGATGTGCAAGAGGACCTAAAGACCCAGGAATAAGACCAACACGTCACTGATCGCCTCTTCGGAAAGAAATACAAGAAAAATGATGGAGAGAGCGAGAAACTACGAGTCTAACTTGAAAAGAAGAGCTGGGGCTGTTGCATATATTGTTGCCCATGAACATATTATCGCCGGCGACGATATTTATTATGTGCAGACCCTCACGGCATATATCATCACCAGTTGTTTGAGTAAAAAATTGATTGTAGATATGATGATACTGTTATGACGATCATTAGATAATAGTGGGTGGATGCGAGAGAGACAGAGAGAAAGACAGAGACAGAGACAGAGAGAGAGACACAGAGAGAGAAATGAAACGAAACGAAACGAAACGAATTTTTATTTCACAAGGGTAGTGGAGTAAGCACAGCTGCTTTTTTACATCCAGCTCTCTCTCTCTCTCGAGAGAGAGAGAGAGAGAGAGAGAGAGAGAGAGGAGGGGGGGGGGGGGAGATGAAGATGAAATCTATTTCTGATGGTAATGGAATGAGCAAACAGTTGCTTTTTCCACCCAGCCCTCGAAAGGGAAAATGCCAAAAAGAACAGATATGAAGAAAAGCCACAAGAAAGGAGTACTGTTTGACTTTTTAAATTAGCTCGGTGTGAGTGACACATACAAAAGATATATTATTGCACTAAGGTACAACGACATCTTACATTGTAAAACACGTGCAAGCAAGCGGCTGCGATATCATCTACACCGCTGTCTTCAGTCATGAAACCTTCTTCAATTGGACAGCTGGGTGTTAGCAGAAATCGGCACTAAACAACGCGGTTCAACACAACAACAACAACAACGTGCTTCACACTCTCTTTTGATTCTTGTGCAACCTCTCCACTTACCTCTGTGGAAACAGATGCTGCTTTAGAGTTGTGACTGTCTTCGATGCTGCCGTCTTCAAACAGAAACATAGTAGGGTGCGCAGCGGAAACTTTCTTCGCATTCCGTCTATGGTCCCATAAACTGAGAAATCCTGTTTGGTGTAGACCTACAAAACTTGGGACACACACTGAAGGAAGATCACTATCCATCCTGAATAGTCTATGGTTTTCAGCTACCTCCCAATTGCTGTCGGAATGCTTTATTTCTCTTCTCCAACATATTCTTTATTTATTGTATACCCAATTTTAAACTTACTTCAGTCATTAAAAAAGGTAATGCCAAAGGCAATTATGTCGGAAAATATCCCACTTAGTTTCTGTCATTCCTACAAGTGTTTTCATTGCAGATGGGCGACAATATGTACAGGGCGACAATATATGCAGTGAAGTCGCCTCATTGGTTTTCAGATTGTGTCAGTATTCCTTGATTTACTCTAGGCCCATGTTGCGGCATGTATTGTCGCCCTGCACATACTATCGCCGGCGAAAAAATGTGCTGAGGAGTGACTATATGTGTAGTGAGGGTCTGCATATACTGTCAGCGACATTATGTGCAAAGCGACAATATATGCCGCAACAAGCGCCAACAGTAAATCAAAGGAATATTGACTGTATCTTAAAACCAATAATGCGCAGACTTCTTCAAAATGGAAGAGAGTATCCGGGCTCACTTCAGTATCAGGCAGACTCACGAAACAGCCTTACAGCAGAAGAGATATATACTTTTGAATGCAGTGGCAATTGTGTGTGTGTGTGTGTGTGTGTGTGTGTGTGTGTGTGTGTGTGTGTGTGTGTGTGTGTGTGTTCTTTTGTGTGTTGATTCTAATTCAGTTTCACTAGCTCAGGCACTACCCTCGTTGAAAGTGCAAACAAGATCTGAAATGATAATAGAAACTAACCATTTATTTAATGCTTTAGGTTTATGAGGCACCGCAATCACTTTCTCTTGGATACCATCTCATCTTTCCTTTTTTTATAATGATGAAGTGGACAGCGCGAAGCAAGGAGCAAAACATTTTTCAGAGTTAGTTCAAACGAACATTTCCTTTGTCCCACACTAATACAACAGTTGTAGAATTGTAGGTATGGAAATAGTTCCGGGTGTCCTTACAAAATACGATAAAAAGTGGATAAATCTTGCAAAGTAAGAAAAAAAAATCCACACGAACGGGACAATAACATCCATTGCATGTGTAGATGGAAAACTGATGATTTCAAAACCAAAGTAATATAACAGAAATACCATATGCATTTGTGAACAAAATATCACCCCTGAACAGTATCCTTACCTGTGATGTTATAAAGCGATGTGTCCCAGTACTTCTCAAACATTCCGTTGAACATTGTTTTGAATCACCAACATTAGCATGTTTCTTTGTTTGTCTCCTTTTCAAAAAGTGCAGTGCTTACAGATGTAGGATTTTTGTCTTGTTTCTAATCTAAAATTCAAGAATGGCAAAATATTAAAGCATTTAGATCTCATCAAACACAAACACGCACACACACACTCACATATATATTCAAATAAACAGTGCAGACTCATACACACACACACACACACACACACATATATATATATATATATATATATATATATAAAGTACATGCACACATATACAGTGCAACAGACACTCTGGGCCAATACCCCACCAACACACTGATACATTGGCCCCAGCCATCACATACACACTTCTCTCTTGGTAGTCCATCGTAGTCGAAGATGTCACAGTCTGTGTTCTCAACATGAGAGTTCACGTGGCTCCTTCGTCCAAGACTGGAGACACACAGGCGCCCGCAAGTCTTACAACGGTAGTCTCTTGTTTAGGGAGGGGAGGACACTGCTGTGTGACATCTGTCTCTTTCGTTTTGGACAGTTTGCTGTGGAGGTTGCACGTTTCACAAGAATGTTTGCCGATCCAGTTGAGGTAACCCTTCAAAGCGTCCACGCATCTCAGTTTAGGCCTGCCTTGTCTGCACAACCCTTCCTGGAGCTGACCCTACATCGGTTGTCTGAGAATGCGACTGTCCCACATTCTGATGACATGGCCAGTCCGGCGTCGCTGAGCCTTTAGCAACATGCTCGTTTAGCCAGCTCTGTCCATCACTTCTTTGTGACTTCGCCCTGCAAGCGGATGTTCATGATCATGCGCAGCGAGCTCTAATGGAGTTGTTCCAGCTGTTTGATGTACAGATGGCACAGAGTTTACGTTTCACACCCATAGAGCAGTGAAGAAATGACGACAGCCTTGTAGACCCTGATATTTGTGGACAGTCTGATATCTTTTTGCCGAGTGACCTTCACTTGGTCTTCCGAGTGCTTGGCTGGCCTTTTTAATTCTGGATGTGATCTCTCGAACTACCTGCGGAGTTTGTGCTGCCAAGATACTTGAAATTCTCCATCCACTTACCTGGATTCCATCGATAATGATGTTTTGCTGGGACAGGCTTCTGCTCGGGGCTGCTTGAACCAGGACCTCTGTTTTCCCTAGGCCCGATTGTCAGTCCAAAGAACCTTGACGCTTCTGGAAAACGGTTGACAATGGTTTTCCTTGTGTGCCATTAGGCTTGATGAGTTCTTAGTTTGGAAAGAGAGATGGCAGAAGTAAAAAACACCCGTGTGAGCAATACTTGAGTACACACCCAAGTCTAAATCTTTCACAGCATGGTGTAGGACCCGCGTGAAGAACATACTGAACAGCAAAAGGGCGAGTGCACAGCCTTGTTTCACACCATCGGAGATAAGGAAAGTGTTTGTGTGGACACTCTTTGAAAGAACTTATCCAGTCATCTTGTTGTTGCAAACCTGTTCAAACTGGTGAATTTGCGTGGGCGGCTCAGCTTCATGAGGATAGTCCGCAAAGCTTCTCTATCAACGAAGTCAAATGCTTTAGTCAGGTCTATGAACACCACATAGAGGTCCATTTGTTGATCAATGCACTTTTCTTGGACTTGTCGCACAGCAAACACGACGTCTGTGGCACTGCGACCTCGACGGCGGCCTCACTGAGCGTCAGATAGGTTGCTAGCCTGAGACACCGGAGGTGAGCCTGTCGAGGAAGGTGAGGGCCTGGGCATCTCCAGTAATGGACAGTAAGTATATTCTTCCACAGTCTGATTTTGCTAATTTGTACATGTACAGTGACACTATATATGTATGTATGTATGTATTTCTCTTTTCATCACAACAGATTTCTCGGTGTGAAATTCGGGCTGCTCTCCCCAGGGAGAGCGCGTCGCCACACTACAGCGCCACCCATTTTTTTGTATTTTTTCTTGCGTGCAGTTTTATTAGTTTTTTCCTATCGAAGTGGATTTTTCTACAGAATTTTGCCAGGAACAACCCTTCTGTTGCCGTGGGTTCTTTTACGTGCGCACATGGGACCTCAGTTTATCGTCTCATCCGAATGACAGAAGTGGCATCTCGGAGGTCTGATGGCATATATTCTTGTTCACACATACACATCCACACCAGCTAACAGAATACACCCATACACATTCACCCTCGTTTGAACACACACACACACTCACGTGTGCGCGCGCACAAACACACATATACACATACATACATTCACGCACACACACACGCACACACACACACACACACACTGCCACCGTTTTATGACTGTGATTTAAAATTCAATATGTATTCTTTGATCCCTTTTAGAATACAACAAAACAAGAACACTATTAGGTTTATCATAATGTTTGCATCAATTATTGTAAAATAAGGGTAAACATTCATTCACATGCACGAAATTATTCTTTGCAGCATTGCAAGTTTTTACGAAATTATGCTTGTAATGGGCAATCAACCAATACATTTTTTCTCCCCTAAGTCTTTTTTTTTTTTATAGTGGTTACAAAACAAACATTTAGTACTTTGTTCCAATCATTCCATCTACAAATTTTTGAAAATTATCCTTCAAAGTAGTATGGCATCAAATACAACTGTACGTTTTTGTGGTTGTTGTTTTTTTTTTAACGTCTATGATTTCCGAACACATTCAAATCCCGTTTCAAATGAAATTTGGTGTATATTACTTATCTATTCAGATCTATAAACCCCTTCTAACAGAAGTCCAAAATCTAATTTGTCTGGCCCAAATTAAGATTGAGAGTGGGTGTATAATAACGTATTCACTGTACTTCTGTCCACTCGAAATAGATACTTTCAGAATTCTAAATGCGGTTTCTCTAGAATATCAGTATTTTCAAACATAAACAATACATGCAAATCACACACACATACATATGCATACAAACAATCACATGTGCATACAAACATAAACATGAACATTCTTACATGCATAATCACACATATATCCGTATATATATGAATTTAAGGTCGTTCGGTTTGAGTAATAAATTTGTGAGCAATTTCAATAATGCTAATATTGATATCCAAACTGAAAGAAAGGTGTGTTACCAAACAGTAGTTGCATGCAAAGATTACATAATCATAGAAAATTGTGAATAGAGTTTGCGTAAGCTGTTGCTGTTGCTCGGAGAGTGGAAGAAAAAACGTTCAACTGTCTCCTAAGAATAGTTGGAAACACAGCATGTATAATTCGTTATGTGTCACGTGCAAAGATCGCATTATTAGATAGCGCGACGACAAAAGGTGCATCCGTTGTTTCCAGAGCACCTTCTGGTCACATTGTATACTTAAATGAGCGAGGACAACTGGTCAGAAATTCTACCTTTCTGGCGATGCTACCAGTGTCTTCACTTACCTGCAACTGCTGTGAAAAATGACGTCGTCTGGCTTGGCGCGTGTTCTGACTGTTGAAACAAGGTGACGTTTCCAAAAGTAACATGATGGCATACTACGTTCCTATGGACACATGTAGTAGTTCTGTTTTGGTTTCGCTAAATCTAGTTTTCCATGCATTAGCCCAAGTGCTGGTTTCATCGAAATCATTTTGCAGCGTTTCTTTTCATTTAACAGAACATCTCACTGCAAAAGACATGCTTGTGTCATCAGAGTTCACGTTCAGCTCAAAATCATTGCTGGGTTCTTAAAGTTTTTGATTCACTTGTGTGTTAATTTGCTTTAAAATGATCTTTCTCATCTTAAACATTACATTTTGTAATTATACTCAATACATAAAAAGCTTGTGTGTTTTACTCTTAGTGTACATGGCTTTCACTATGTTCATTCGCCCAAGTGGTCTTTTTCGGAAAATACTAAAATCAATATGAGTGGACTTTATAGATCTATTGGCTGAGCCCTGAAGGTCATGGGCAAAAATCAGTTGCGTACACATATTTATACACATTCAAAGCGCGTACTCATAATCCACGCGAACGCGAAGGACGCCATTTTGTTTCAAGTTGTTGATCTGCCCATTCAATCCTATATTCAATCGACAATACACGATTAAATATTTATACGCTCATTTTATGCCCCAAACTGCCATAAAAATATTAACAAAATTAGACGGGATTCGCAGTTAAAAAATAACAAACCATGAGAGTTAATACCCTTGATGAAACGTAAAAATTTCCAGTCTTGACTTTTCTCAAAATGAAGTCCTTTTCACTTCATACGACGTTTAGAAGTACATGTACTTGGCTCTACATGTTATTAGTTTAACAAAATACTCAATTTTCATAGCAACTTTAAAACTATAAAACTAGAATGAACATAAAAGAGAAATTGATTCCCGGCGGGTGTAACTAAACTTGTACATCTATCTAGATCCGGCAGAGAAAACGGCTAAATGTTGCAGTGTGATTGCGGCGACAGCCACGTCTCCTTTACCGCGGACTTAAAAAGAATTTTTAATTGCCCTTAAAGATTTTTTGAATGCCCGAGATACACCAGAATAATATGATTTAAACAGCGTTCTCACTGTGAATGCCGCAATCGCTGTATCGCCCTTTAAAAAAGCATGTCTAAATGTCAAATTTTTGAACGTCAGATAAGGAGCCACGATCGCGTATTGGGTAAGACAGTTTCTTCTCACCCGAACACGTGCGGAATCTGCCGTCAGGACTTTTTTTTTTTTTTTTAAAGCCGAAGCTTTATAATAACAAATACAGAACACATTTTAACGATTAGATTTTTTTTAAAGTGTATCACAACTGAGTCTTGAAGGCCTTGCCTCTCTTGTTTTTTGTTTTGTTTTGTTTTAAGTAGAAGTAACACTCACACATAGAAATATGCTACTTTGAATACAACGCAGGAATACGGTTTACCACACATAAGTAATGTTAACATCCAGTTCAATGCTCAACTGGTTATATTGGGATGCCCAATCTCTCTGGAATCATGCATGCACGAATATGTCTATACCAGAGCATTCTTTCCACTACCTGTCTTTATCCGGCTGTTTGAGTTCCTATTTCTCTCAGTATATTGACCACTTTCAGATATTTTCTCTATCTATCAATCCCGTACTCTTGTAAACCGTGGGGGCACCAAACAACTCTCAACCAGCCCCCTCCATCCTTCGCGGTTGTCTGTCATTCTGACTGTCTCACTCAGGGTTAGACCTATCAGCTCTTGATGTGTTGTCCTGCCTGTCTCTTTACCTTGCTCTCTGCAGGAAGGTCTTGGCCAGTCCCGATGAACGTGAGACGTGGCCAAACCACTTCATTTCCTTTTCTTTACAGTGGTCAGAAGATCATCATGTGGCCCAATAGCTTGCTTGGCTCTTTTACGCACTTCATCGTTTGTGATGTGGTCCCTGTATGTGATGCCAAGGATCTTCCGGAAGCATCTCATCTCTGTGGCCTGTATCTTATTCTCTAGTTCAGCTGTCAATGTCCATATCCTCGCAGGCATATCGCAATGCGGAAATGACAAGGGAGCGCATCAGCCTGATCTTTGAGCTGAGAGTAACGTTGCTGCCCTTCCTTGTGGTACTCGGTTTTGACCATGCTGTTGTTTTCTGAGCTATCCTGTAGAATATGTCTGGCTTGGATCCTTTGTCCGAAACAATTGCTCAGAGATACTTGAAGCTTTGGATGGTTTCCAGTTTTTCACCGTTGATTCTAATATCGGTGCTGATTCTGTTGTTGGTCATCTGGCTAGTCTTCTTTGCGCGAATCTCCATGCCATAAGCTGCAGATGTTTTGTCAAGTTTTCCGCCAGGTTCACAAGCTCTTCTTCATCCCCTGCCAATCCGTCAATGTCATCGGCAAAATGCAGGTTGTGTATTGTCTTGCCACCAATGCTGTTCAATGGTGTTCAAGTACGTCAGTTATGATCCTCTCCAGGAAGACGTTGAAGAGAGTGAGAGATAGAAAACAGCCTTGTCTAATTCCAACAGTTATTCTTAACCAGACATTTTATACAAATAACTAATCCGACTCTCTCTCTCTCTCTCTCTCTCTCTCTCTCTCTCTCTCTCTCTCTCTGTCTCTCTGCGTTTACAAGTGTTTGTGTGCCTCGGAAAAAAAGTGAAAACGTGAATTTCGTGTCTGTGTGCCAACACGCTCACGAACACACATGCACGTATATTCCTGCATGCATTTATGCGTGCGCGGATGCACACATACACTGAACACACAAACAGAGACAGAGAGAAATGCACCGATGTGTGATGGCGTCCAGTTCTCATTACATGTGGCTTGTGGGTTTCTTTTCTGTCACTTGAAAGTCCAAGGAGTTACCGACGTCAACATAATAGTGACAGTCACTGTCTGTTACTACACTTTTTGTCACATTACAGAAGACAAGAAAGGGTTATCAACATTGTAATGAATGCATAATCATCTGATGCATGTGCGCGTTCAGCTGAACATTGGAAAGAATAGGTCGTTTCATGTGCAGAATGCCATTTTAGGGTACTTTTTTGTTTGTTTGTTTGATTGGGTTCTTTTCTCTCTCTCTCTCTCTCTCTCTCTCTCTCTCTCTCTCTCTGTGTGTGTGTGTGTGTGTGTGTGTGTGTGTGTGTGTGTGTGTGTGTGTGTTAGTTTGCTTTTAGTTTGTTTTTGTTTTTGTTTTTGGTGTGTGTGTTTTTGTTTTTCCATCTTTCTTTTCCTTGGCTTTTGGGTGTTATACTATGGTTTATGACCTTTTTCTTGAAAGTATCATCAATATCTAAAGTAGAAAATAGTGAATTCAAGTCTTGTTAGCCGTCAGAAATGGAGTCATTAAAGTCCATTGTTATAGTTTTGTTAAATGGAAACGGGTTTGTAAACATTTCATCCATTCATTCAAGTCCTTTTTTTTCATATTCAGTTTGATAATCTGTTCGCAAATTTGTAATGTCTGATTATTTGTTTGCGCCAATAATGTGAAGAAAGTGAACTGAAATACAGAAGAAAAAAAAAGAAATAGTGCCAGTCACGGCACAAGCTGTTCAAACTGGGAGTTGTTCGGACAGACCGTTGAACGTTCAGTCTGTCTGTTATGTCTGACGAGGAATTCACTGGAGGACTGAACACTTTACCTTACTTTATCAAAATGTGTTGTTGTTTTTTACGGGACTTCCACAGAAACAGATCACTCCACCTGCAAGCGAGCTGTATAATTCTGCACATTCCACGTCGAAAAAAAACCCCACATCCCACGTTAAGTTTTGCTACTCATGATATAATTTTTACATCACAGTCTGCGCCTTTGTCTGAATTTCCCACATATGTGAAATGTATCTTCCGATAGTGTGATAATTATGTGTGTGAACCTGGCTGGCTGCAGCTGCAGATCAAAATACATTGTCACCATTACACGTGAAAAAGTCTGATATGATTAGCTTAAAGGCAACGAGTGTTGTGTCACTTGCGGGTGTGCAGATCACTTTCGAGTAATTTTGTCGGGGAGGTTAAATTTGAAATAGGTCTAAATTTTTTATTTTCATTTTTATTTGTTTTAGTTTTTCTTTCCTTTTTTTGTTTGATTCTTTTTTGTTGGTTATTTATAACTGAATTTTTAGTATGTTTTAATATTTTTAATAATAATATAATATTTTTAATAATATGTTTAATATTTTTTTCATTTTATATTCGTTTTCATTTCTTTTATATCTCTTGTCCCCAAAACGAACTTACACAGTAGCCCACCCATACGCTCGTACACACACACACACACACACACACGCACACACACACACACACACACAAACATTTGAGCAACTAAAAACTCAGACACCTCCAAACGTGTACTTCATTACTGAAATTGTCCATGAAACGAGAATAGTCAACTGTGGACACTGCTGTAAGCTCACTTACCTAGAACGTTACACACAAAACGGAAACTCTGCATTTATTGAAAATTGAGGTGAAAAAAAAAAAAAAAATCAAAAAGGAGAAAAGGAAGGAAAAAGAGGGTGGGGGTGGGGGTGGGGTGGGGATGTGGGTTTTTTTCGGCCAATGAAGAAAAGCATGTGAAGCACTACGAAACAAAGAGATGAAGAAAACAAAAAAGGGGATTTTTTTTTCTTTGTCAAGACTAGCCTTCTTGAGCAGAGGTGTCACCGCTAATCAATGTAGAGTGCAAAATTTCCTTGTGCTATAAACACACAAAATAATGGTGTCTAAGAATAGCGGGGCATTCCCCCTGTGATGTGTAGTAAAAATAGTCTGTCCTACCACCGAACATGAAGAGCAGTAGGCTCTTGGATAACAGACCCATGATCTGGTCACCCATCAGTGACATGGGTCCTCTACCTAGCTGGTGCGTAAATGCGAGTTTGGCAGTGAAAGAGTTTTAATGAATATAACCGCGTACCCGAGCTGAATGGATTTTCGTTTCAGGCAAGGTGCTCAGTGGCGTGGGGGGGGGGGGGGGGGGGGGAACGCACACAAAGAATTTGCATTCCACACAAAACGTGCACAGCAGTGTGTCAAAACACCTCACAATAATGTGATAATATTTCACTCACATCAAACACTTAAGGAGTTAAAAGAGTTAACCTTGAACACTGACGAAAGATTCAACTTCACACACAAGCACAGAATGATGACGAGCAGCACACACTCTCACACACATTCAATGCAAAATTCAAAAAGTATCCCTTCAATGTCGTCATTTTGTTGTTGTTGTTATTTTCACTTTCATTTGTAAGTCTTGACGAAAATCGTCTTTATTTTCTCTGTATTTTTGTTTATTTGCTTCGCTTGTCATCAGAACCACTCGGAACATTTTCTTGAAGCACTTCTTCAAGTGACGTAATCACCCAGCTCGTTCGCTTCGCCGCCATCTTCGCAGAAAAATGATCGGCGTCGAGCGTGTTGTTTCAACGTGTGTGGATTCTTTCGGATATCAAACCGGTTTAGATCAAGGAAGTTTAAGATAAACGGGTGATTGATGAGTAGAATTATATGAAGTTTTCTTCCCCCCCCCTCCTATCCACCTCCCCCTCCCACCCT
Source organism: Babylonia areolata (assembly GCF_041734735.1). Taxonomy (NCBI): domain Eukaryota; kingdom Metazoa; phylum Mollusca; class Gastropoda; order Neogastropoda; family Buccinidae; genus Babylonia; species Babylonia areolata. The sequence goes on from NC_134887.1 coordinate 20,828,806, forward strand.
CCCACCCCCCACCCCTCTATACTCCTCGGTAGCGAGTTCTAATTTCGAGTCAAAACTCGGTACGCAATTGTGCGTGCAACGCGGTGAAACAGCACGTGACGCGCTCACACAATTCTACGTGCTGAGTTTTTCGAGCAACTCGTGGCTCACACACTACAGGAAAAGAACCTGTGGAAAGAGAGGTGTTGACAATCTCGGTGATAACTGGAAGAAGACCATCTGAGCACAGTGTGAACGAGCAGAGAACCCAGGCCACAACATTGAGTGGGTACTGATCAAGCAAATCACGGACAATGTTCACGGAGACACGTTCACATGCAGTCAAGGGGACGCCATTGAAAATATCTGGATGAACGCGATGGACGGATGTATGGATGGGGTCCAGTTCACTGGAGTGTCTGGGATTTTCTGATAAAAAAATCTTACCAACAAGATCCAATGGAAAGATGGTTGAAGGAAGGACAGTATGTTTAGAATTGACGAAAAAACAATTATATTAAAAAAGGGAAATTAGAACGAATGGGAGAAGGAGAGGGAAAAAAAAGGTTTCTTATGCAACTGCAAAGACGAATCACAACAATAACACTCACTGTGGCGAAATAACACTCACTATGGCTAAAGAAGCAATGAAGAACACTTGAATCAAGGAGCTCAGCGAAATCACAAACAATACTTCTGCCCTTGCTGGCAGTCAAGTGTGAACTCTTCTTTCTTGTTATTAAAAAAAATTAAAAAATTAATTATTATTTTCTCAAGGCCTGACTAAGCGCGTTGGGTTACGCTGTTGGTCAGGCATCTGCTTGGCAGATGTGGTGTAGCGTATATGGATTTGACCGAACGCAGTGACGCCTCCTTGAGCTACTGATACTGATACTTTCTACACAGAACCTCTCACCCTCCGACCCCCGAAAAAGCTGACACTTTTGAAAAGAAACAACAACAACAACAACAACAGCAACAACAAACAAACGAACTCATAGACGATCCTTTCGTTCATATACTGATTTACCATGTAAAATTTCGAAAGAAGGAAAAGTACCTGTACCTATAGTTCTTTTTCCCGATGTGATTGACAAAAAAAGATTTCATGGTATTTTACAGTCATTGGGGCGGGTGATTCACATCCGCTCGGGTTTGGCATAGGGAGGCGGGGCTCCATCCACTCTTTCTAACTTTTTAACCTTCCCCAGGTAGGTCAGATACCAATTCACACCTGGGGCTAATGGTACATTAACCCGAGTCAGACACGTTTTCAAACGAATTCAGAATCAAGAATCCTGCAAGAAGCGGTTTTTTGTTTGGTTGTTTGTTTGTTGGTTTTTTTTTTGGTTTTGTTTTGTTTTGGTTTTGGTTTTTTTATACATGGCATACTAGTTTGGAAGGTTTTCCAATGTACAATGCCCGGTTTGTCCTCCCTAATCAAATTTGATAATGCTTTTTTTTTCACCCTCTTTGCAGCGCATGCTGAACCCATGTTTGAAATCAGAACACGAACATAAAATCGCGAGCTGTTGGTTGAAAGTGGTAAAACACCTCTGTTCTCTTTTATCGTTTCGTATTGTGCCTTGTCTATGCTAATCTTTAACGATTTCCACTGAAACAAATCCCCAGAAGCAGTCCTGACGCTGTTTATATATATATATGTGTGTGTGTGTGCGTGTGCGTGTGCGCTTGTGTGTGTGTGTTGACAAATAATCATGTATTGATACATTTTGTGCAGCCGACTGTGGAGACAATATCGGGACTGAATTATATGCCGATTTACATGCGAGTATGCACAGCCGCAAGTATTTGAGTGTGTGTGTGTGTGTGTGTGTGTGTGTGTGTGTGTGTGTGTGTGTGTTGGGGGAGGGGTGCATGTGTGTGTGTGTGTTTCTGTGTGTGTGTGTGTTGGGGGAGGGGTGGATGTGTGTGTGTTGGGGGAGGGGTGCATGTGTGTGTGTGTCTGTGTGTGTGTGTGTGTGTTGGCGGAGGGGTGGATGTGTGTGTGTGTGAATGTGTCAGACTGTGTGCGTGCGGGTGAGCGGGCACGTGTGCATGTGTACCTGTGAGGTATCGTGAGTGTACCTGTTCATGTGACGTGTATGGAAGCATGCACAGATCATTAATCATCCAACGGAATGTCGCTGTGCATTAAAGTATTGATGCGATGCTTGTTGCTACTAAATCATGCAAGCATTCTGACGCCAAGTACACCTCCGATAAATCATCGCTAATATCTCTCTGTCCGTCTGTCTCCACACACACGTACAATAAGGGGATGTCATTAGTCCTTTAGTTATAAATGAACCAGCATTGGAAATGGTCAGAAAATACGCGCACCGTGCCAGTGGTTACATGCGACAAAAGCATTATCACTAAACTCAGAAAAGGTTAATACTTAACAGTCAGAGAATGTTAGATCCTTGACGGATTGTTATTCCAGTTGTTAATGTATTAACTCTTTCCATACGAACGGCGAAAGAGACGACATTAACAGCGTTTCACCCCAATTACCATCAGCAAAATATTGCAAGCGGAAGGCTCTTATACTGAAGACGTGAGTGTTGACAAAGAATACCACAATTCTGACGACGGAAGCTAAAGGTTGGGTCATTGAGACACCCACTGGACATCCGAGGGGTCTGTGTAGAGGAGAAGAGAGGACTGGCCGTATTGAGTGAGTTAAAGTACTGTGTGCTGGTGTTTGTTACACGTGTGAGAATGTTGCCAGCAGAGCCAAAAATGTCCTGTTGTGCTTTTCGCAAAACTTCTCAAGTTAACATGGAATTCCTTTGTTCAGCATTTGAACTTGTTTGACTCGCAGATACAGTCTGTTATTCATAATGGTGATGAGTGAATTACGAATGTCAACTGTAAACAGACAGAAGCTAACAGGTACCAAATGGGGTCAGCTCTCTTCTCCCGCAGGTCCGTGTTCCTCGAAATTTACGTTTTCCGAGTATTTGCCCCTTGGTTTATATTACCCCAGGTCTCTCTCTGTCGCGATGACCTTTGTTTAAGGTTGGACGCGAGGAATACTAGTGATACTAGTTTATACTTTTAAAAATATGTGATTAACTTTGTCCGTGCTTTCCGGAGATCGCTGGTGTTGACAACTGTTGCGTGAAGTGAACATCGTTGAGTGTTGAGTGTCTGTTTTCAAATTACAACTTTTAATGTACGGAGACAGTCTAATGTATACTATGTTCCAGGTGTGAAAGGGCTGCGTATGAACATGACCTGCTGTGAATGACTAAACTAGAATAAGCCCCTCGTTCTAAACAGACAGAAACTAGCAGGTACCCAATGGGTTCAGCTCTCTTGCCCCAGGTCCATGTTCGTCGAAATTTACGCTTTCTGGGTATTTGCTCCTTGGTCTATATTCCCCCAGGTCTTTTTTTCCCCATGTTTATGTTCCCCAGGTCCATGTTCCTCGACATTTACGTTCTCTGGGTATTTGCCCCTTGGTCTATAATTTATTCCCCCAGGTACCCCCTCCCCTTCCCCCAGGTCTATATATTTCCCCAGGTCTATGTTCCCGCATACAAAGGGTGATCGGTACTGATCAAAACCGAGACAACTGTTGAGCAATTAAAGATCATTCAGACCAAGAGAATTTAATCTGCCCTTTCGGAAATGATATAAAGAAGTACATTTTAAGCTGTCATGCTTTGAACGTTTTCAGAGCTCAAAGCCCTGTACAGCACACTTGCAAAGCGTTTTAAGTTTGGGTGTGAACACGTGACAGGGAGATACATTGTGGCAGTGTCAATCTTCTCGCGGATTTCACGTGACGTTGTGCGATGGTATCTATCCAGCGCGGGTTCTGTGGGAGGACTTGTGAATGGCGTTACATTTGTCAGGGGCGGCATGACAGTGGCGAGTAATGGTGATAGAGCTAGGGTGGAAGAGACGATAAATCATTTGTCCCACGTGCACAATTTTTTTTTTTTAACAAATAATGAAGAGCGTTAACTTTAAGTGGTCTCCTACAAAATTTATGGACTTTGACGATGCTCGTTAAGATGCTTGCGCAAACTGGCTGGAGATTCGTGTCGCTGGACACTGGTCTTGACGATGGACTTTATGTATTAACTCAAATGTCTCGATGGGTGTGTTGTTGCTGATTTTCATATGCGCTTACAATACTAGTCAAAATGTGTGAGAGAGAGAGAGAGGGGAGACGAGAGGGATGAAAGACAAACACAAATGTAACTTTTGGTTTATTTATTTATTTATTTATTCATCTTCTTTTTTATGTTGTGCATATGACTTTTTTTCTTTTCTGTATAAAACAGTATTATGTTGTTTTCCTGATTGTTCAATAATTACAAATATTCTTTTGTATGTCTGTATCTCTTAAATAATGTTAAACTCGAATAAAAATGTATATTAAAAAAAAGAGGAAAAAAATGTTAACTCTCTTCATGCGCAAGGCACACAACTTCAAGTCAGTGCTGCTTCTGCTTCCAATTCAGCTAGCACACAGATAAACAAAGGTTAGGGTAGAAGCACCAAATATGAAACAGTGCCTTTTATGAAAGACGACGCAAATGATTTAAAGGGAGGAAATTTTCGAAAATCCGGCAGTGCATTAAACAAGAGATTCCTTTCAGTGACCACTTGTAAAAGCAGTAAGCAAAAATTCTAATTTCGTTTTGTGCTAATAATTTTCGTTGTTTGTTCTGCCATGATCATTTGTTAATGTTGCAAATATTTGTAGACGAGTGTGTGTGTGTGTGTGTGTGTGTGTGTGTGTGTGTGTGTGTGTTGTGTTTGAGTACTGCTTTCAAATCTTTTTTTCATTTTGGATTATTTACATTGTTGAGGTTTATCTTGGTGATCCTGCACAGAGCCAAATAGACGTCACATGCTAGGGAAAATGTTGTGAATAATGTCCACGACTGTTTCAAAGTGATTTTGTTTTGTAAAAGATTTATGCATTTCTTTTGTGTGGTTTCTTTGCTACTTTTTCCACTACTTCGTTTTTCAGCGCAGTTTGTTTGTGCTGTTTCGCATTAGGCATTGGCATATGCCGTATTAGTAGTACGTGGTCATGATATGAAACTGTGTTTCATATTTGGCACAGATGTGAATCATATTAGGAGCAAGTGGTGCGAATATGTAACATTGGATTTTCCTTTTTTAAAAGAAAGTTCTGCCTCTTTGTTTTGGATTACAAAAGTTTTTGTTTTTTTTCAATTTGCAATGTACATTGATTAAAGTTCAATAAAATCACACGCATCTGTTTATTCGCCTTGTTGTAAGCCCAGCTTGGGCTGAAGTATTTCATATTTGGTGCTTCTCCCCTACATTGAAACAAACCCAGCCACTTCCTCCAAAAAAGGAAGCTCCGGGCCTGTCCCTGTACCAATCATTTGACATACGCACATAGCAGCAATGACAGAAGAAATGTGCAAATATGCTTTTATTCAAGACTGTCATTGCCTTTTAATCCTGATTATGCTACACACACACACACACACACACACACACACACACACACACACACACACGCATATATATATATATATATATATATATATATATATACATACATATTAACAAATTTCACATACATACATTGAATAGTGCCTGTCTGTATACACCACTGGTAATTCGACTTCCTGGGCCGACAGAGTGGGATCACCTGCGTGGAACGACCCTCCCACTATAAACAGATTCCCGCAGAGGTCTCTATGTGCACCCTTTAGGGATATTCTGTACTCAACTTTTCTTCCGTACTCCCGCTATCCTCACAGCTCTGTGGTGATGGGGAAGGGGCGCAGCAACAGGTGGAGGTACCCACTTGGAGTTGTGCTTCCATCCCTCCACGTAGGCGGCCTGGACAACCGAGCTCAGCGTTTTTCCCAGGTTTGTTTGACTGATTGATTGATATGGATTTTTCCGACGTGCGATGTTAAGGAAAAAGGTCAGGTCGATGGGTCTGATCGTGGTTTAACTGATTTAAGTATGAGAGTAATGATAGCTTTTTTCCCCCCCAATATATACAAGGTGCTTTACCTGTTTCCCAACATTTCTCAAAAAGTGTATGAAGGAGATTCTTTAGGAAGATGACTGATCGTGGTGTACGAAATACCATCATAGCCTGCAGCTACTTTTTTAATTTCCAAATGACGCAATTGCATCTTCAACCTGCAAAAGTGAGTGGAGCATTTATGAATATGCCATTATTAGGAGCTGGTTCCTTATATTGTTCATTTGATTTACTATTAATTCTGATAGCAAGCTGCTCTGGTGTTGACCCATCATTATTGCATGTTTTGGCAAACATATCTGCAAATGTTTCCGCTTTTTCTAAATAAGCAGTGAAACATTTCCCATTAACTTTTAAAGGATATTCTTGAAAAGATAACTCATTTTTCATATCCTTAATTTTCTTCCATACTTTGTTTGTATCTTTGTTATCTGAAACTTTGTGAATACAATAATTAGACCAATACTGTCTCTTGGCTTGAGTAACAACTCTGTTGCAATGAATTTTGGCTATTCTCATTTCTTCATGGTTCCACCGTGTCTTTTAGTCTTTGCTTATCTATCTCCGTGTTCCTGTTATTTTTTAATTCCTTACTATCCTTTAACCATTGTTTAAAAGTCTTCTTTTTATGTTCAGCAGCCTCTGCACACTCTTGATTCCACCAAATATTACCACTGTGCTTTCCTTTTCTGGCGGGTGTTCTTTTTGGAATCTATAATTTAGCTAGTTCAATGACTGTTTTAGTAAATTTTTCATAAAAGATATCAACGTCTAAATCCTCAATTTTATCTAATTTTTGGCTTGAAAGAAAGGATTGCTATTTTCCCCAATCTAACTGCCTGTTTATAGTGGAACTGTGGTACTGTATTATTACTTACATCGTTAGATTAAATTTTTTCATTAAGTTTAAGAATAACTGGTAAATGATCACTGCCTAGTGCATCATCTTCTACAACCCAGGTACTAACTGTTGCTAAGTCTGATGTAACAAGTGTCAAATCAACTGGTGTAGCCTTGTGGCTTGACACATCAGGAATTCTTGCTATACTGTCATCATTTAAAAGATATAAAGAGGACTCAGATTTTCAACGAGACGTGAATTAGTGACTGACTGTCAAGGGAGCATGGGCGTTAAAGTCTCCACTGACAACCCACTGCTCATTTTATTTTACTGAATTCAGAAGCCACTTTGATTCTGAATCAGAACGGCCGTTTTTAAAATAGTCAGAAAGGAAATTTATGACTAAATCATTCATCTTAATCTTGGCACCTGAAGGTGAAACACCAATAATATCCTCGGGGACAGGGGAGGCAATGAACCAATAATTAAATAAGACCACACTGGACATATAATGCCGTGGTAACCCTTTACGGTCTCTGTGATACAAAGGAGAAACTAATATCCTTTATTTACATTTAAGGACTGTAAAAGTAAACTTTGATGGTTATTTTGAGCAAGATATTCACGTAAATAATTTAGATTATAAGCAACGGATCTGCAATTCCATTGGATGGAAGACATTTCACATTCAATATTTTTCTTATTTGTTTTCGCCATAAATCACATTTTCATTTGAATACAAAAGGTCTTTGAAACACAAGAATACTTTACAATTTCAGTCTGTGTTGTCTTGTAAAGACTTGGTGTAGAACGTGTGTCTTCAGCATATGTCTTCTTGATGCCACAAGCTCTCCATGACACTTCATTCTGGGCTAGTCGAACAGCTTCTTGGAAATAAATTTAAGTTTTAGATTTTATTTTGTTAGCTTTTCGTGTCAGAGCTTTTGCAGGACATCCATGGAATGCAGCAGAGTGGTCACCTTTACAGTTATGACAAAAATACTTTTCGGTACAATGTTCCCGAGTATGGGACTGTTGACCACATCTGCTGCATCGTGTTAACTTGGAGTGACAGAATGTTTTGGTATGATGGAGTTCTTGACATTTCGTGCATCTTCTTACAGGTGCACAATATGAGACAATGTTATAAGAAACATTGTCAATTGTTGTTGTTTTTTTCTGGAAGACCTTGCAGTTTGAAATTCATTATTGTTGCTATTTTTCCATCTTTCAAAGCTATCTGACGACAGGCATTTACAGTAGGAAGAGCCACAATAAAGTCAATGTCAAGTTCTTGGAAAACGATTTCAACTGTTTTCACCTGAGGCTTTGTTGAAACAATCGGGATGTCAACAACCGTCTGTGTCTGCAGGTTTTTGTGTTGCCTTTCATTTTTACATTTGATATGAAAACTACCACACTTTAATTTTGAAATGGATATCACTTCTCCAACAGCTGAAACAATTGCTTTCTTATGATAGCGCGGATATAAGTGTTTTAGTTTCAAAGAATTGTTTTCGGAGTCCTTTATGATAACATGAAACTGATTTTCTGTATCAACAAAATCGGGAACAAATGATGATTGACGATACTTTAAATGTACTTGTTTCGTAGGAATTGTCACTGTCAAATAAGGGCTGTCTTTTACGAGACGAAAGCCCACCATGACGAGATCCAAAGATACGTTGTCTCGAGATCATGTAACATTTTTTTTTTTACGTCATCACTGGAACGTTGTTTTCCAACACAAACACACACACACTAAAAAGAAAACAAAACAAAAAACAACCCCATCAACCTTTTTAAAAATAATCTGAAAAAGATAAAGGTACCTCTGAAAATGGACGAAACATTCCCCAGAGCACAAAACAAAGTGTAGGAACCCCGGTTGAAGTGTTCTGTAAATTCCAAGGGATGGTCCCTGGTACTATGGTTTACCCCAGAGACACAGCAGGACGCATTAGATGTATATTTACAGTAAGCTTCCACCGAGGTCACCGCGCTAACTGAAGACATTGATCCTGAAGTCCAGAGGTAAACCGGAGATTAGAAAAGAGAGATAAACCACTTGCAGAAATTGCTGAAGCCAGGCAGCCTGCGCCGCGACATGTATTCATTATTCATGAGCTGCCTTTGCCCCGCCCAAACGAAAGGAAAGCGTCAGTCGAACGCAGTCTCCTGAGTGATTTTATAATTTGGATTACACCTTTTTTCCCTTTTCTGTTTGCTTCATCCCACGCAGATGTCAAACTCAATTTTGTTGTGAATAACATTCCTAAATATTTATATGTATTGGTTACTTTTATTTCCCTATCACCACAGCACCATTTTTCACGAGTCGAAAGATGACCTCCATTGCGGAAAACTATAATATTGGTCTTATCGAGATTCACTGTTTGTTGTAGTCTGTCTGTTTCTTGCTTAAGGGCATTTAATTGATTTTGTAACCCTATGGGTGTGTCAGACAAGAGAACAACATCATCAGCAAATAGCATTAAGAGCAAATCTGTTGCGCCAGTTATCATTTGTATTCCATATCTCCCCTTCTTTGATAACTCCACTGCCAATTCACCGATGAAAAAGGAAAACAGCTGTGTGCTTGGCATACAACCTTGTTTAACCCCTCTTGGACACTGAAAAAAGTCTGAATAAATACCTTTGTCACGAACACATACAAGTACAGAATCGTAGATGCTTTTAACAGCCATGTAAAACTCCCGAGAGAGAGAGAGACAGAGACTTAGAGAGAGAGAGCACAATACAACGGTCTGCTCGGGCAACATGAAGCGTTTGTATATATATGAATTATATATATGATTATGTACATATAGATAGATTTATATTTACATACTGATAGATCTATATGAAATTATGTATATATGTATTCATGTATGTATGTATAGACAGATGTTAGAAGAGAGACAGAGCTGAATATGTGTTTTATGTTTTGATATATATATATATATTTTGTGTGTGTGTGTGTGTGAAGAAATGGTGATGTAAACCAGAAAGTGTGAAGAAAAAGTAGCGTTATGAAAACGCAGTTCAATAATTTATAACTGTCTCTCTCATGTGCAACATTGCGCTGGGGGAGGGGGGGGAGTTGGTGGTGGGGGGAGCTGCTTTATTTTCTTTTTATATTATCTATATTCAAGCAGATGCAAACGTGCTAAAAACCAAAGCAAAAATGAATCTGTTTTCATTGTATACAGCGAATCTTACTACACGTGGGAAATTCCAGGCGTAACTTAACTTTCGCCTTACTGCAGCTGAACCGTCAGAACCGACCAGTTTCCTTCAGGTGGGGAAGGAGAGGGTGATTTACCCCCACCCTTCCGCACTGCGTGTGTGCCCCAAAACGGCTTCAGCACTGTTATAGACAGTAAGAAGGGGCCTGCCGCGAGTGGTTTCTCTCTCTTTTCTAATCTCCGGGTAAACTAACAAACCGAAGACACCATATACGACTAAAACAAACAAACAAAGAAAAAGAAAACCCTAAACAAACAAACAAAAAAAGAAACAAAGAAACACACACACACACACACACACACACACACACACACACATACATACACACACACACACACAAACAACAAAAAAACAAAAACAACAACAACAAACAAACAGAAAAGACTATATTTGCAGAGCTGTTGATTCCTGTTGAGGTTGCTAAATAGTGGCAGGACACTCTCCACGCGCAAAGCAACAGGCACATTTGAGGACAACCGACGTGACAGCGTCACGAAGGCCCGTGTACATTATTGACTGCTATGTCGTGAAATCCATTTGTTGTTGTTAAGCTGATGTTGTTGTTGTGTACAACGTGCCTTCCATCGAACTCGTTTTGCTGCAGTGCTTCCTACTGACCGTTTATACAATTTGAGGACTGATGCAGATTTACGACTGCTTTGTAAAGTGATCCGAGGATGCCTGGTTGTTGATCTCTTGTAATGATGATGATGATGATGATAAAGATGGTGATGATTATGATGATGAAGATGGTGATTATGATACTCGCCTTGGTGTTTGTTGTTTGTGGTTATGTGTGTCTTTATTTCTTTACCATTATCTTTGTATGTATCTCTGTGTGTGTGTGTGTGTGTGTGTGTGTGTGTGTGTGTGTGTGTCTCCCCAGCAAGTAGCAGCGAACGAACATTTAGCATGCATAACAGGCTGACCAATCAATGGCCTGTCCAGCTTGTGTTTGTTGTAGCAGACTGGTGAAATAACCTGTTCCTGTACATGGTGGTGCCATCACAGATCCAGGGGCGATGCACGATTCCATCAGCTTTCATCGCATTCCGCTGAAGATCGGGGATATCTGTCCTGGTGCACACTACCTCACTGATCAGAACGCCACACACAACACCATTGTGCAGGTGAACGTGTCCAACTGTGCCGAGGACTTGCCGGACTTCCCAGCCCAACAGGGAGTGGTGTACGGAGTGTGTCAGGATTCCACTTCTTTCTGTAAGCTGCACGTGCAGATGCCACGTGGCACACATGTAGTTGCTCGTATTCAGAGACTGACATACTGGTGTGATTCCATTCCTTGGGGGACAGATATAGAGTATAAAGTGCGTTCTTTTTTGTGGGATGATGATATAGTCAGATGTAATGTCCATTCTCTTGAAGAAATGTTTATGGATTCCGCTGAAAACCATATGTATATGCGTAACAAAAATAACCCTTTACTGAGAATTGACTTTGAACAATCTAAAAGCTTTAGCCTTATCACGAAAAACACGTTAGATCATTCTGGATATGTAATAGTTCCATTCATTAATAGCTGGTTCTTCACATTGAGTCACATTTTGCAAATCCCTCTTGGACATGTCGCTATGGTCAGCTTTCAGCAGTCAGCCTGCATTGGCCCTGTCACCTGTGACACGCAGATAGAACTGATTTACAGAAAACCAAACGTGGTCAAATCAATGTTTTCAGATGTGAATGTTGAACGATCGAAGCCAGGCTTTGTATTTGCTAAATCATATATTGAATTCCGTTTGTACTACAGGGTAAATGCTCATGCTGGTATCAGACTGTCTGTTTCTAATTTAGTCCGGAATGTTGTACCCCAAAAGCTGCCCAGTGGTCTGCTCAATTGTTCTGTGGATTATTACTCTCAATTTAACAGTTTCCTGGACTGTAATCTGAAACTGGAGTGCGAAGACGAACGGGATGAAACAGAACACTGTTCCTTTAGTAGTTCTGAGTGTCAGGGGTTGGTGGCTTCACGTGGCAAGTGTTTCACTTTAGTAAGTTTTAACAAAGCTTTATCAATTCCATTTCCATCTTATGAATGTCAAAGTATGGGTGGAGAGCTAGCTTCAATAAAAACAAGAACAGAACAGATTGACAGCCTCGCAATTTGGAATAACTACTATGGAATGATTGTTTTCATAGCTTTCAGATCAGGGTGGGATTCTGTGCCTTTTATGTATGGAAAGTTACAAAGATGGTTAGATAACACTTTCATCTACAAAACGAGTCACTTTGAACTTATGTGTCCATACCAACCAAGCAGACTTATCAAAATGGCCGCAATGCGTTCTATGAGATTAACTTGCTTTCAGGAAATAAAACGGAAATATCTCAGTAGTGCTGCATTGTGTGAGGTGAGTTTGCGTTCACCTAAAAACAGGCTTTCAGCGCGTATTCCAGTAAATCATTTACGCTCACCTCATTCAGTCTCTACAGTGACTCGCCAAGCTTTGTTTGTTTGTCCGGGGGACCATACGACGCGCCTTTTGTTGCTACGCAGTCTCTATAGTCTGTGTGGAAAAGCAATACGTTCACAGTTCTGGACCCCCGTCAATGTCACCGATGAGCATGAAGCAAAGAAGGTATCCAATGGAAGGAGTTTAGACATGTACGCCACGTTCAGATGCGATAATGACGAGATTCCTACACTGCAGTACACTTTAGTGTGTGACTTTAGACAGGACTGCCCTGATAACAGTGATGAGTCATTCTGTGAACGTCCTCTGTGTGAAGAGTTTTTGTGCTCTAATAGCCAGTGTGTTCTGCTCAGTCAACGTTGCAATGAGTTCTCAGACTGTCTGGACGACTCTGATGAAGTCGGCTGTACAGAAAACAGCACCTTCCATGTAGACAGCAGACAGGAAGGAATTCACCGACTGCTCCACATCCAGATGGATGGGACTGGTTACTTCACTGCACAGGTGATGGAAGAGGGCCAGTCTTGCCCGGACACCCATTATCGTTGCCTGGAAGAATGGCTCTACTGTCTCCCTGTCTACACTCTGTGCAATGGATTTTCTGACTGCGTTTATGGAGAAGACGAACAAAGCTGTGAGACACTGACTTGTCCTGGTTTATATCGATGTCGAGCTTCTAGAACTTGTGTGCACAGAGATTGTCTTTGTGACGGCTGGAGCCAGTGCCCACAGCGGGATGATGAACTGATGTGTGACAGGGTCTGTTCTGAAGGCTGTCTGTGTGAAGGTCACACAGCTATGTGCAGTAAACCTTTCACCAGTGAGCTTTTCCCTTATCTTCGCTACGTTGATGGAAAAGGATCAGGAATGTCACTTGCTTCTTTTGTTGGACATGTAAACATTATCCACCTGAGCCTGTCTCATTGTTCTTTAGTGAACATTTCAGCTACAAAGCTCGTTAACTTACAGATCATTGATTTGTCAAAAAATAACATAAAAACTCTTGATGTAAACGTTTTTATAGAGCTATCAAATCTAAGAATCCTGCATTTAGGAAACAACCCTCTCGAACACATGACAAGCAAACAAAGGAAGCACGTCCATTACGTATTGCAAAAACTGGACATATCCAAAACATGTCTCCATTCCCTGAACAAAGAGTGGTTAATATATTTGCCACATGCAAAATATTTGAATTCTTCCTTTGCTCTTGTTACATCAATTGGACCAACAGGATTTAAAACAACCCCACAGTTGACTGAACTGGATATAAGAGCAAACCCAGTTCACTACTTTCCATTAGATTTGTTTTCAGCATCAGATGATATCAAACTTATCTATTCTCCCGACTATAGATTTTGCTGTGAGAATGTATTTTCTTCGCAGAAATTTAAAGTAGATTGCTACTCACCACATACTGTACTTCCGTCCTGTACAAGAATTATACCAAGTGAGGTGTACAGGGTCTTCTTTTGGTTCATCAGCCTGTTCGCCATTGTAGGGAACTCAGTTTGCTTCATAGTTGCAATTTCATGTAAGCAAATGCTTGAAGGTGGTTTCAAGCTGTCCACAATCCACTTACAGTTTGCTAACATATGTATGGGAAGTCACACCAGCGTGATTGTTGTAGCTGATCAAATATTCCACGGACAGTATTTCCAGCTGAGAGCAGCATGGACTTCAAGTATAACTTGTAAACTTAGTGGCTTCCTTTCTTTTCTGTCTAGTGAAGTATCGGTGTTGATCATCTGGTTTGTCACGTTGAAGCACGTGGCCATTCTTTGCTTCTCTGGCACGTCATGGAGATTCACTACAGTGTCCACTGCTTTTGTTTGTGCAGTCACGTGGGCTGTTGGGATCTTGTTGTCTTTGGTTCCATTCCTTCCTGGACTGTCACACTGGGGCATCCGAGACCAGTCCGGCCTTTGTCGTCTGGCTTTATTTCAACGCTGTGATTCAAGCCAAGCTTTCAAGTGGTTCACACTTCTGGTTGCGTTTAACTTCGTTTTGTCCTTAATGATAATTGCTGGCCATGTCACCCTCTCTGTGCGAACACCAAAATATAGAATACTACTTGATCCTGCGAAGAGATCACATTTTTTATCATGTCGCCTCCTGGGAAAAGTGGCTGTGACAGATGCTCTGTTCTGGTTGTCAGTTGGGTTGACTACGATGATGGATACATATAATGTGGCTGGTTTCAGAAACGTCCACGAAGCCATGATCGTGTTTGTGTTGCCAATAAACTCTGCTGTGAATCCTGTTCTGTATCTGTGGACTGTCGCCACGGAACGATCCGGGAAAGAGCGGGAAGAAAGATTGGTACAGATGTTAAAGTCACGACTTGCCAGGTAAGGTTAAAGAAACCCAAAAAGCTTCCTTGAATGATTGCTTATTGTGTCAAAGAATAAAAAAGGAACAGAAAAGAAAAGAAAGAAAGATAAAGTGCCACTATTGATTACATACATAAATATAACATACATTATTATATAAACAGAGATAAATAGACATATAAATATAGCCAAATAATTGGCTGAACCAAGAAAACTTTTACTTGGAACCTATAGCCTAGTATTTAAAGCATTAGATTTTCTATCTTTAGGATCTCGGTAACGGCGCCTTTTAGTTAAAGTGGGGATTTTTTTCGATATCTCAGGTCAACATATGTGCAGACCTGCAAGTACAGTGCCTGAACCTCCTTTGTGTGTACAGGCACGCAGAAGATCAAATACGCACGTTAAAGATCCTGCAATACATATCAGCGTTCGGTGGGTTAGGGAAACAAGAACATACCCAGCATGCACACCTCTGAAAACATTTTATGACTGCCTAAATGGCGGGGTAAATAAGCAAAACGGTCACACACATAAAATGTTACATGTCTGTATGACTCGGTGTGTGTATATGTGCGTGAGTGGAACCTGGTTGAATGACACAGGAAACGACTGGTGAGCACCCGATGGCAACTGGCAGCCGACTCTATCCACGTAGGAGCCCGTTGTGCAAATGACACCGTGTTTGTAGAGTGCCTTGAGCTTGGTCACTAACCGAGGATTGGGGGAGGGGGGGGGAGGAGGCCCGAGGAGTGACGTCGCTCAATACAGAAATAGATCCATGCGAAAACGAAGAGAACGGCGATAGAGAAAACACATGTGCGGATGGAGAGTAGAAAATAGCTGAATTTCTCTACATTTTGACTTCTGACTTTATTTCTGTTTTGTCTTTGAGTATCAGTGTAGCATCAGCCGGTTTTTTGTTGTTGTTTGTTTGTTGTTGTTTTTGTTGTTGTTGTTGTTGTTTTTAGGTGTTCGTGCTAATGTTTGTATCAAGTTCAGTGACATCGTGTATTATTTCAAGTAACGTTTGATATTTAGGTTTTACCTTCTTTAACTACAAGTAGCACTACAGCTATAACGAACAGTAAGGGGCTGAGTTGTCGTTCCTGGTGTGGTTCCTCTTTCAGTTGGGACACAATCCGACAGTCATCCCTCATCGTAAACGCGGCTTTTTGTATGTGTTCTGCATCGCCATTGATATCTGGCTGATCAATTGTGGTCCCAAGTTAAACGTATCAATGCCTTAGAAAATTCGAAAGCCATTATTGCCCCTGAATCATTTGTCTTGTTTAAGTGGTGTGGGATGTCATCAAGCATGCTCGAGTGGGTGGAAATATGATTTTTAATAAAACTTAGTATAATTATGCACTTTTTGGATTTAGAATTTTGTCCAAAATTGTCTTTGAAATCAAACCGTTAAACCATAATTTCCTGGTGTGTGTGAGTGAGTGAGTGAGTGTGTGTGTGTGTGTGTGTGTGTGTGTGTGTGTGTGTGTGTGTGTTCAGGCACGCCGCTCGTGCAGTATTACTGTATTTTTTTTCGTTTTGTCTTTGTTTCTTTTCCCTTTTTTGTGTGTTGTAAAAAGTCAAAATCATTAACGTTCCCAATGCCTCGTGATGACACACTGTCGTGGAAGTAAAGCAGCATCAAATAACAAAAGTATATGTTTAACTGTCATATCACTGAAAACAAATAAACAGATTAAAATGAATCGTTTAACAATATGTTCTTTTGCTGATGACATCAAGAAAACAAGCTTAGATAAACAAGTTGCTTGAAACATTTTTCTTGAATCGATTGTTCATTAAAAAAAATCTCAGTTCTGAAGGTCCAAGTACAAAAAAGGGACATCATTTCCATGGATTCTCTGCACAACGGATAGATCATATCAGAAATGTCACAGCTGACCACAGCAATAATGATGAATAAATTGTTCAGAAAGCCTAGTCTAAATGGGAGCAGAAGTCATCATGTACTTCAGATGTCTATCAAAATGCATAGACATATGAGTTGGAAGATTATATAAGTCACTGATAGTTGATATAATCTCAGACTGGTCACTATTTTGGAAATGTGAATTCCAGTTTTGCCATTTGCCGCCGATCAATCTTTTCACGAAACGCAAGAATAAAAGCTTTAGTGTCTGCAGCACCTTGACTGAGCCAGACAAAATTGAACCAGTCCAGACCTATTTTTTTCTTACCTGTGTTATCGAAATCTAACACCATTCTGCATGCTTTTGGGGGCAGGTGACTAGTCTGTGAGTATCCATCTGCATTAATTTTACTCAGTAATGAATGCATGTCGTAGCCGATTGTAAAGATATTAGGTGTCCGTCTGTCTTACCTTAGGTAAGACCATGAGGTGTTGTAGGGACACTCCAGGATCTTGTTTCCTTTCTACATGACCCAAATGAATTTTGTCGCATTGATTTGTTGCAGCGTGGCTGTCCCACAGTTCCGTGTTGTGTCATAGACTGGATTTAGGCATCACATGTTCTCAAAAACAGTTCTAGGGACTGTTTTATTCATTTAGTATTTTATCTATTCACTATTTTTTTTTTAAATCTATTTCTAATGATAACTTCTCCAGGACTCATATATATATATATATATATATATATATATATATGTATATATATATCAATACACTTGTAACTCAACTTGTTGAGTCTTCTTTTACAGGTGAAAGTAAAGCCTGAACAAGCTGAAAAATACACACCTAGTTATCTGTATCCATTTACTGTTGGCATAAGTTTTTCTGAACGCTATCATATTGTCTTTATCAGTGTTAACAAATAGCTGAGGAGAGCAGCGCCGCGTTGCACGGGGAGAATTGAAAGAGAAACGGCGACCCGCATAGCTATTCATCATTCTTTTGATCGGTAACACCAACTGATGGCATACCAGCATAGGTCGTGTGTGTGTGTGTGTGTGTGTGTGTGTGTGTGTGTGTGTGTGTACACATGTGTGTGTGTGTGTGTGTGTGCGTGTGTGTGTGTATCTTTCTTTCTTTCTTTCTTAAGTTTAACGTCTTTTCACTGTTCAGTGATATTCGACGGGGGAAAATGTGTGTATGTGTATGTGCACTTGGGAGACCGGGACGAGGGGGGGTGGGGGGGTGGGGGGTACATGGGAAGAAGTGGTGGGATGACTGAAGTAACAGAGTAGTGGGAAATGAAGAGCGATGAAGGACTGTACTAACAGTGAAATTATAACATGAATTATAACAATGAATTAAACATCCCTATAACAGTACAAAGCATGCTTAAAGTAGCAAAAAACGTGATCAGTCAAAGATACCAACTGTATGCTACTTTGATTCATTCAGAATTTTTTTGAGTAATGACTACTCATTGCAAACATCTTCCAAAGACAAATATGTGTTTGGTGGATACAGGTCGGCTGGTTTTAGAAAGATCAGTTGTCTTATTGTTGGATACAGGACAAGTACGTGATAGACATTTACTTCCATTTTACATAGACACTGTATATTTTTGCAAAGTTTAGTTCGAAGGGCATTCAAACGAATCGATAAATCAAACGTCTAATTGGTCTTGACTGGAAGACAGATGAATCATTGAAGAAAGCTTTGGGGCTGCTTGCCATAACTGGCTTCATACAGTATCGGTAATATTGGCTGCCTGCATCTTTTGGCCTATGTTTATGTCGATCACTGGACACTTTTTCTATACATCTATAACATTCTTGTAGATCTAAGGGGATCCTGAGGAGGACTGAACCAGTGCTGTTTCGTGCTGCCTTTCTGGCAGCCTGATCTGTCCAAATGAAAGTGATATGAATGCGTTGGATCGATAAAAGATGTAAATACGCTTTATTTCAGTAATTGTATCAAGGGGAGATTTTTTATTGCAGATCTGAGTGCGTGTAACAATGATTTTGAATCAACGCAAAGAGAATTTGACAAGCCTTTTAAGGAAAATTTAGAATGTGGAGGAAAGCCATAGATATGGCCATGAAAAGTGTTAATTGAAAAGTGAAAAGTGTGGCTTCATTCCGGAATTACAAAAGCTACTCCCGCTTTGCCATCATCAAGAACCCAACCGTCTTGACAGATGTTTTTTTAGATATAATTTCTATATCTATTTTCCATATGAGAGCATACACATCTCTTTCGCACATTGAGTGAAACGTTTTTTCTTGCAGATTTATGTAGTCCGTATTTGGGTTTTCTGAATTCCCACGATAGTATGGTTGAAAAGGACGGTTTAACAGCAATATTTCTATATCAACTTTTGAATCAATGAAAGTATCTTCAATATACGTATTGGTAGACTTTAAGGACTGGATTGTGTTGGCCCTTTTTTTTTTTTTTTTTGCAAAATCTCTGTTTGATTTTAATTGCGCTTCATTTTTGGAGAAAGTGTTACAGACACCATTTTTGCGGTAGATACTTTTCTGTGGTCATCAAGAGGTAATACTCCTGCTTCTCCATAGGCCCCTAAAATTGATGCGTGTGATAGGACTCGCAGAGCGAGTTTATAAGCTTTGCAATCTGTACTTTGTAACTTTTGATAGGTACTGAGCTTATGTCAGCTTTAAACGCGCAAGAGCGGTCAGCAAAGATACGTGCGTTTTTACACCATGTCCCAAGTGTTGTTTGCTTACAACTCCGAGAAAATCAAGACTTATTCTCGCTATGTTTATTATATATTCATTGTGGTGTTTCCTATGTAAGTTTGGATGTTAGATAAACTCCCAGAAATTCGACTGTCTGTGCATAATTCATGACAATACCATCGAAAGCAAATAAAGGGAGTTTTTCGGGATCATATCCTCTTTGTGTGTGTGTGTGTGTGTGTGTGTGCGAGCGCTACTCTTTCATTCTTTGCTGTATTTATTTGCACTCAATTCTGTTCAACAATGGAAGCAGCCCCGTTACTAAGACAGAAAAGGTCCGTGAGGATGCCCTTCCCATTCGACATTGCTTTCACATCTTATCAGGAAGTCAAGGACCCTAACACCAATCAAACTACAGTGTGCATTCTTGTCCCTATCAACATGGACACCTGTTCTCTTCGTGTGTGTGTGTGTGTGTGTGTGTGTGTTTTCCCCATGATGGTGTCTCTCCATCAGGCCCTGTATCCAGCAGCAGAGTTAGCACTCTCTCACCGGAAAACGTTCATGATGTTCACACTACACATGACGTTATACAACACCCACACCTGTCGTCCCCTCATCCATCCGCCTTTCATTCCACGCCACCTGCATCTACCCTACCACCAACCCACACTCCCCCCCCCCCGCCCCCCACCCAGCCACCCCACCCCACCCCTCATTAAAAAAAAAGAAAGTATTTCGCCAATACCAGCGTCTGCTAATCTAATCTCCAGAGGTGATAATATGGCGCGGTGCCAGCAGTAGCCAATTGCTTTTAGCAAACAAACAAATAAATAAATAAATAAATAAGTAGATGAATAGATAAATAAATGAATACATAGATAAATGAATGAATAAATAAGTAAATAAAGTTAGATGAATTCGAATGAAAGTTTGTTTTTTCTGTAAAAATAAGTATACAAGATAAATTTTTGAAAATCAGCCAGAGAGTGCGAACCACAGAGGGACACACACACACACACACACACACACACACACACACACACACACAGAGACAGACAGACAGACAGACAGAGAGATGGGAAGGGAAAGAGACAGACGGACACACAGACATGACAGACAGGCAGGCAGACTGACAGAGACAGAAACACAGAAAGAGGGACAAACGGATAGAGACAGAGACAAAGAGAGAGCGCGAGGGGTGGATGGGGGGCAGGGACGTGGGGGGGAGGGGGTTAGGGGGGGCGGGGACGGATGGGGATGTGGTTGGGTTGGTGTGGATGATGATGGTGGTTGTTATTGGTGGAGGTGGGAAAATTTGGTGGGGTGGGGAGATGATCAGGTTGGGGGGGTGGTAGGGCCTATGAGGTTGTTTTAAAAACTACCCGTGCTTTACATGTTACAACAAATAGTGCACTGTTCTGATTCTCTCTTCCTGCATTGTGATGTGTTTGCAACGACACGGGCTTTGCGGTCAAGAAGACCCAACAACTGACCATGTTCCTCAGAGGTGTGTGCTCTGGTCATCAAGAAGAACCATGGCAGGCGGTACCAGCAGACACGGCCCCACTGAAAAACCTCGCTCTACAGTTGTCATCACATGTTGATTGATTAATTGATTTGGATACTTATATAGCGCCACTCCGCAGTCGGAGACCAAGCTCTAAGCGCTTTACAAACACGGGGTCATTTACAAAACAGGCTGTCTACCTGGGTGGAGCCGACTGACGGCTGCCATTGGGCGCTCATCATTCGTTTCCTGTGTCATTCAATCAGATTTCAGGCACGCATACATACACACTCAGACAGACTTGTAACATTTAACGTGTATGGCCGTTTTGTTTATGAACCATGTATTTTGTTTTTGTATTTGTATTTCTTTTTATCACAACAGATTTCTCTGTGTGAAATTCGGGCTACTCTCCCCAGGGAGAGCGCGTAGCTGTACTCAGCGCCACCCCCTTTTTTTTTTTTTTTTTTTTTTTTGCATTTTTTCCTGCTTGCAGTTTTATTTGTTTTTCATATCGAAATGGAGTTTTCTTCAGAATTTTCCAGGAACAACCCTTTTGTTGCCGTGGGTTCTTTTACGTGCGCTAAGTGAATGGTGCACACGGGACCTCGGTTTATCGCCTCATCCGAATGACTAGCGTCCAGACCACCACTCAGGGTCTAGTGGAGGGGGAGAAAATATCGGCGGCTGAGCCGTAATTCGAACCAGCGCGCTCAGATTCTCTCGCTTCCTAGACGGACGCGTTACCTCTAGGCCATCACTCACAGCCATACTCCGTTTTCGGGGGTGTACATGCTGGGTATGTTCTTGTTTCCATAACCCACCAAACGCTAACATGGATTGCAGGATCTTTAACGTGTGTATTTGATCTTCTGCGTGCGTATTCGCACGAAGGGGGTTCAGGCGCTAGCAGGTATGCACATATGTTGACCTTGGAGATTGAAAAAATCTTCGCCGGTACACCAGGCGCCGTCATCGAGATTCGAACCCAGGACCCTCAGATTATAGTCCAACACTTTAATCACTCGGCTATTGTGCCCATCACGTTGACTAACTGTGTGACTGTTAACGCAAGTCAGAAGAAAGCACACACACACACACACACACACACACACACACATCAAGCATGCTCGAGTGGGTGGAAATATTATGAGTTTTAATAAAACTTAGTATAATTGTGCACTTTTTGGATTTAGAATTTTGTCCAAAATTGTCTTTGAAATCAAACCGTTAAACCATAATTTCCTGGTGTGTGTGAGTGAGTGTGTGTGTGTGTGTGTGTGTGTGTGTGCGTGTGCGTGTTTGTGTGTGTGTGTGTGTTTGTGTGTGTGTGTGTGTGTGTGTGCATGTATGCGTGTGTGTGTGTGTGTGTGTGTGTGTGTGTGTGTGTCTGCTTTGCAAAGATGGACTCACAAAAGGAAGGGTGGGGGAGAAATGGGAGAGACACGAAAATACGAACACTTAACAAACTCAAGCAACTGACGGGGTCCTCAAAAAGCACAACAAGACACATCACGTGACAACCTCTCAAGGGCTCGTCTTGTTCGACAAGTTCTCAGCCATGGCACTGACCTTCAATCTTTCTCTTCCCCGCTGCACACACACACACACACACACACACATGGTGGATGGGAATGGGATTATATGAACTGACTACCAGTGTCTCGCGTGCTTGTTGAGACCATCCGGTGTTTCAAATCAAATCAAATCAAAAACACTTTATTAATCCACATGGTTATTAACTTGTGCAATCACAGGCTCGTTATAAACACTAGCATAAAATGATCATGCGCAACATAAGAAGAGATTAAAACTAGTCAAATAAGAATTCCCAATAGCTGACGATAGACTAACCCCATCCCCCTCCCCCCCCCTCCGCACACACACATATTAATGTTAAGACAATAGGGTATTGCACAACAATATTTACAAATGAAAATATCCATACAGATTACTAAAAATGACATGCGCGCACGCACGCACGCACGCACGCACGATCACACACACACACACAAGCGCGCGCACACACACACACGTTAAGACCATAAGGTATTGTACAACAATACATTAATAAAAACATCAAGGGAATAAATCGGATATATAAGTGAAATGCACACACACACACACACACACACACACACACACACTTATAAACGTATGCATGCACATAACATATGTCACGCCAATAAAATTAGTACATTAACATTAAGATACATGAAATCCAAGCAAAATAAGAAAATATTTAAAAACCACTTCTGATCACACACACACAGAAATGCTTGCCCGTGCTCACCCACTCAGTCCCACATGCACGCATAATGACTGCTCCCATGCACTCGTCTGCTGGTGCAGTTCAGGTGTTGCTGTGGCGAGTGGGCTTGGGGGGTGGTAGGGTTCACTCATGAGTTAGTGTATTGGATGTTTTGATTGTGTGCGCGAATGGCTGTAGGAATGAATGAATGAATGTAGCGAGATGTTCTTGCGCGTGGAGCTCTGAACCTACCACTTATGTCGGACCTTCTGCTATTAATGTCATCATGTAGTGGGTGTCGTTCGTCGGTCAAAATTGTTATTAGTCTGTCAGTCAGTTTTCTATTGTGCATGTCGCTAAAGGTGTCTTGTCTTATACCCTCCACCCCACCCGCTTTCCTAATGACTTTTTCCAACCTGTCTTTGTCATGTTTGGTCACGTTTCCCCCCCCAGCACACGGCTCCATATGTTAAAACACTGCAGACAACAGACGTGTAAAACATTTGGAGCATCTGCTTGCATACATTAAAAGATTTCATTTTTCTAAGATGGTACATGCGACTGTTGCTCTTTTTAACCCAGCGGGTGCACAGATAATGGGTAGTAACTGAAGCCTTCGCTGCGTCTTGCACCATTTTTAGGGGCACTAGAAATCCCACGGCAAGTGCTGTCAGTCTCGCAGCTCATCAATACGCATGTGTGAAGCTACAAGAGGTTGAAATGGTGTTGCCTTTACTAGGTTAGCTGTC
The DNA here is from genome assembly GCF_041734735.1 of Babylonia areolata. Lineage (NCBI taxonomy): Eukaryota > Metazoa > Mollusca > Gastropoda > Neogastropoda > Buccinidae > Babylonia > Babylonia areolata. Next base: position 20,852,735 of record NC_134887.1, read on the forward strand.
ATCAGCAGGCACTTTTGAAGCGTCGAGAGGTTGAAAAGTTGTTGTCTTCAGCTCATTAACGTTCACAAGTGCGCACTTTTGAAGCGGCGATAGGTTGCCCTAATTGCCATGATTAGTTCGTAAAACGTGCGAATGTGGATGAGTGGTGTGTGATCATAAGTGTTTTGAACGACGCCACCCTCCGCGTTTGTGGCCAAGTTGGTTAAAAAAGAAATAAACGATAAACGGTACATAAATAAATACATTGATGAATAAGTAAATGAATAGATAAACAGATAAAAGAATGAATAAATAAATGAATGAATAGATAGATAGATAAATAAATAAACAAATTATTATATAAATGTACAAATGGTGGTGGTGGTGTGTCCATCGAGATCGATGATGACCATCGTTGTCATCCAGCTGGGGGATGGGGGGAGGGTGGTGGTGGGGTGGGGGGGGAGGATGCTCATGAATCTATCTGTGAGTGCGCAGATGGCTGAATAGTCCAATCTGCGCACGAAATGTTCGCTGACAGTTGGGGCAGACAAAGACAGGCATATCATTGTCAGGGAGCTTGTTTGCCCGTGACTTTCTTTCCCTTCATGACAGCCCTCGATTTGGTTCAGACTTTTCCTTTCCTCACAAGCGATGGCTGTTGTAATCACTATCTCTGTGTAAATAAAATCATTGTTATCGCTGTTCTCTGTTATAGAATCATTGTCATCACTGTTCTCTGTTTGCACGTTCCGCACGCAGTGTACAATCACATGAAGCAATTTCATTCATCTTGTTCGTTTAAGAGTGGTAAAAACAAATACTCCCAAAATATTTGTTAGGTATATACACATACGTTATAGTTTCTAAGACCAACTTCTAGCGATCCAATATGTAGGTAAACTTGGGCAGATTCTTCCAAGCAAGCCCTTGCCATTTCATTCTAGAGAATAACGTGTGTGGTTAGCCACCCAGCAACTGGTATATTGTCATGATTTCATTCTAGAGAATAACGTGTGTGGTTAGCCACCCAGCAACTGGTATATTGTCATGATTTCATTCTAGAGAATAACGTGTGTGGTTAGCCACCCAGCAACTGGTATATTGTCATGATTTCATTCTAGAGAATAACGTGTGTGGTTAGCTGCCCAGCAACGGGCATATTGTCATGATTTTTCAACTTACAAAAGGAAACTAGAAAACAAAAAAACAAACAAACCTATAACGAAACAATCCCATTAGTTTTTGAATAACCGATGAGATGAAAGGAGGGGTGTGGCGGGCTTGTTTGCATTCAGTCAACAGGTTCAGACACATAGTACAAGAAAAGAGAGAGGCAAGAGTGTGGCTGTCAGATCCTGGGAGTTATTGATTGAAGGTGCACAGGTGTTCCACGGATGTCCAGTCCTTCAGGAGATGCCATGCTTGTCTTATTATTATTATTATATTTATATAGCGCTGAATCTTGTGCAGAGACAAATCAAAGCGCTTTCGCACCAGTCATTCACACACATGCGTAACTCTAAAACTGGAAAAAGTGAAGACAAGGAAGAGGCAGAGAAGGGAGACTATTGTGGGAAGAGGTGGGTTTTAAGACCAGACTTGAAAGAGCTGAGTGCGGAGACCTGACGAAGAGAAAGAGGAAGTTCATTCCAAATGCAAGGTCCAGAGACAGAAAGAACGGCGGCCAACAGTCGAGTGTTTGAATCTGGGTATGCGTAAACAGAGTGGATCAGAAGCTGATCGTGGAGAGCGAGATGGAGTGTAGAGGTGAAGGCAGCCACAGAGATAGGAAAGGGCAGATCTGTCAATACATTTATGACATAGAGTGCTGATCTTGTATTTTATTCTGTGTGAGATAGGGAGCCAGTGGAAATGTTGCAAAAGAGGAATGATGTGCTCATATCTTTTCTTTCTGAGGACGAGTCGGGCAGCAGAGTTTTGTATGCACTGAAGGGGCTGAATGGATGAAGCAGGCAAACCAGACAATAGAGAGTTACAGTAGTCAAGGCGAAAGAGAATGAGAGAAACGACAAATCTAGATGTTGTGTCAGTGGACAGATATTTCCGGACGGAACTGATGCGCCGCAATTGACAATAGCAGGATTGACATGTCTGAATGATAAATTTTTGCATGGACAATGTGCTCTCAAGGACAACGCTGAGGTTCCTGACTGAACTGGAAAGTGGGATAGATGTACTGCAAACTTCATAGACATCCAGACATACATCTGTGCGCAGATACTCACCTGTACCTCCTCTCTTTCTCTCTTACACACACACACCAGAAGGAGAGAGAGGAGAGAGAGAAATGGGAATGCTTTATTCATTAATAGGCAATCGTCCCTCATGAAGGGTGAACATGGACAAACAAATCACAGCCATATCAAATGTACATACATATCAATGGTCATGCCAAGTAAATAATTCATCAAGACAGTACAGTACAGTACAGTACATATATATATATAGAGAGAGAGAGAGAGAGAGAGAGAGAGAGAGCGAGAGAGAGAGAGAGAGAGGTTTGCACAAGCTTTGACCTGTCGCACCATGGGCATGGTGACTGAACTCAGCTCGTGTCACTGACGCTGCTTCATTTTAAAACCGTACTGAAAAGAATTTGTCACAAACTTTCAATGGGTCTAATTTTTTGTTCACGAATAATAGAAATGAACTATGCAGAGTATGGGTAGTATGGAAAAAATATGTGTACCAAAGAACGAAAGACACTGATGATCAAGGATCACCCCTCGACATCTCCCCCCACACCCACAACTAGCTGACATGCCTCCCTGTGCCACGCCCACTCACTTCATGCTCATTTTCAGACCAGATCAATGTGGTGAACAGTGACCCAGTTAGGCGCACAGTGCAGTGAAGTGAGTAATATTCATGCCTCGCCTGCTGTGGACAGCTGATCCCCTTAGTTGACGTCAGCTGACCGTGCTTTGCTAAAAGGACGCTTATCTCGTGCTAAAGGCTCACACGAAAACTTGTACCACCCCCTCATCACACTCCCCACCACCCTGCCCTAAATCAGTGGTTGTAGTCGCTAATTTCAGATTCTGGGTCATCCACAGAGCAGTGTTTGGCCCTCTCTCTCTCTCTGTGTCTCTGTGCGAATTGTCACCCCCAGTTCCTCGCTTACCTTGACAAGTGAACCATCTCACAGGTTTTTTCCCTCACACCTTGCGTTCATCGTTCAGTTATTTGTAAAACGTCTGCAACATCCTTGCTGACAAAATCACAAAAACGTATTACTTTACTCAGAACAAGAACGATGATATGAACGATGATATGATGGATAGTGAGTGGATGCATATGTGTGTTTTATGTGTGAATGTGTGTCTGCATGTTTTACATTTATTTGCTTATTTATCATCATTGTTGTCTTTTTTTATTTTTTTTTATTCTATTTCATTTTATTTATTTATTTATCAATTTATTTTTTATTTTTGTACGCTTATAGTTGACTTCATTAAGTTTTTGCGCCTTATGAATATTATCATTAGTAGCAGTAGTTATTTTTTATGTATTTATCTATTACTTATTTATTTACTTCTTTTTTTAAAATTTTATTTAGTTATATTTTTTTTTCTCAAGGCCTGACTAAGAGCGTTGGGTTTACGCTGCTGGTCAGGTATCTGCTTGGCAGATGTGGTGTAGCGTATATGGATTTGTCCGAACGCAGTGACGCCTCCTTGAGCTACTGATACTGAAACTGAAACTGTCTCCATTGCTCGATAACACTGCATGGATTGGCGGCTGCGGAGATGATGCTGCTGGTAACTGCAGCATCTGTTGTGGCTGTATTGACTATCTTTTGACAAATGGGTGTTGCTGTTTTCTAACATTTAGTGTCGTATTTGTGTCTCCCTTCGCTCCACGCCTCTTCCTTTCCGATATTAGACAGCATGTTCTGTGACCTCATATATGGTAATTTATTGTAGTGTAGTGTAGTGCAATGTAGTGTATCGTATCGTATGATTTTCGCATCGTTTTTGTATTGCATTGTAGTTTGGTTTTCATACTGATTGCTCCAGATGCCCAGATGTTCTTGAGCATGATGAAAGCTGTTCTTGCCTTGCCGATTCTGGCTGTGACGTCTCGGTCCGTGCCTCCCCGTGGTTGACAGGGGGGGGGGGGGAGGGAGGAAAGAAGGGTGAGGGTAACAAAATGAGAGAGAGGGAGGAAGATAGAGAGAACACACAAATGCGCATCCACGCACACACACAGAGTAACACAGAAACATGCTCATCATTACACACACACACACACACACACACACACACACACACACACACACACAAATCAATTTGTCATCTAATACCACTGATGTGGAAAAATGTTAAGACTGAAAATTACTCAGACACACCCACCCACCCAACTTCCACCCACCCACCCAAACACACACACACACACACACACACACACACACACACACACACTCACACACACACACACACACCATCACACATGCACGTGCGTGCTTACAGGCACACACACACACACACACACACGCTCACACACACACACACACACACACACACACACACACACACACACACACACGCACGAACATCTTTCAATTCACCCACCACATCCCGTCTTCACTCTCCAACCCCCTCCTCTCCGCTCAACCTCACCCCACCCCGCCCCACCCCCCTTCCCCGTTCATCAACAACAAAACACACAAATAACAAACATCTCTCCACACGTATATGGAGCCAGTATTCTATCCCCCTTTGGCCCATTTTCCTCCATCCTTTCTGTCAGTGTAAGAGCGAACGACAGAGATGGGGAGGCTGTTGGGTGAAAGACAGTGAGTGTTAGGTCTTGCTGCTCCTGTTCTGTGACTGTGGAGTCATGGAGTGCGGGGGGGGGGGGGGGGGGGGGGGGGGGGAAGCAAAATGGTATTTTCATGTCTGTCGTTGGTGGCGGGTATTTGTTTGGCTTTCATCCGCCTCGTCCTTTGTGGTTGTGCTCAGTCCAGGATATGCAGTTACCTCCGCAGAATTATGTTTTTCCTCTGGTAAAGTGTTGTGTATCGTATCGTTTTCGATATTAGACAACATGTTTTCTCACCTTTATGGTAATTGTATTGTATTGTATTGTATTGTATTGTATTGCATTGTATTGTAGTGAAGTGTGGTGTAGTGTATTGTAGTGTTTCATATCGTTTTCGCATCGTTTTCGTATTGTATCGTATTGTATGGTATAGAGTGTAGTGTAGTGTAGTGTAGTGCAATGTAGTATAGTGTAATGTAGTGTAGTGCAATGCAGTGTAGTGTAGTGCAGAGTAGTGTATTCTAGTTTATTGTAGTGTAGTGTAGTGTAGTGTAGTGTAGTGCAGAGTAGTGTATTGTAGTTTAGTGCAGTGTATTATAGTGCAGTGTAGTGCAGTGTAGTGTAGCGTAGCGTATCGTTTTCGCATAGTATTGTATTGTATTGTAGTGTGTTGTAGTGTAGTGTAGCGTAGCGTATCGTTTTCGCATAGTATTGTATTGTATTGCAGTGTAGTGTAGCGTAGTGTAGTGTAGTGTACTTTTTTTCTCACAGCATGTTTCTGTGTGTACAATCCGGGCTGGTCTTCCCTGGAAAAACGGTGTCGCCACAGTCCAGCGTCACCACTTGTTTCCGTCTGCAGTGTATTTATGGATCTGTGTACATACTTTTGCCACAGGCAACCTTTTGGCTGCCTAGGGTTCTTTTACGTGCGCAAAGATTTATAAGCCTGTGGTAGATAATCTGTTTATTTATTCATCTATTTATCTGTTTATTCATTTTTTTCATGTACTTATTTCAGTGAAAAGCGCTTCAAATTTCCAGAAAGTAAAATGAGGGCCGGGAGTTCAGTTTCAATGCCCCAAAGATTTGGAACTCACTGCCATTCAGTCTGTGTCACACCAACTCTGAGTAAACTTGAAATCAACAAAAAGGCACATTTAGTTTCACCAGCATTCCCTTAGCTACTCTCTCTCTCTCTCTCTCTCTCTCTCTCTCTCTCTCACTCTCACTCTCTGTGATGGCTGTTTATGAGTGTGTGGTGCTGGTGGTACATGATGTTTTTTTTCAGTGGACTGTTCACAAACACTGAGTCACTTTGCGCAAAATGATGCGCTACATAAAAATGATGCATCATTATTATCATGATTATTATTATCATTATCATTGTTATCATTATCATTATTATCATTGTTATAAAGTAGAAGTAGTAGTACTAGTATCACCATTATCACTTTCATCATCATCAGCAGCAGCAGCATCACCATCATCTTAACCACAGTTTTCTTCTTTGTCTCATTATTGTTATCACTATTACCATTAGTAGCAGTAGTAGTAGTAGTTGTTGTTGTTGTGTTGTTATTGTTGTGGACAATTCCCTCTCAAATTTCCAGCTGGAAAAGGCCTGAGTGTTCACTGAAAATTTTGTGATGAATTTTAAACAAAATGACTTAAAAAAAAAAAAAAACACTCTGCGTTTTTTCAATTATGCTTGAAATAACATCATCTTGACAAGCTGATCGAAACTGGTCTGCACAAAATAAAGATCATACATTGTAGAATAGCTGCCAAATTTCAAACCTGTAACTGTAGCCAGTTTGATGTAGTAGTTATGTGAAACAGCTGACTAACCCCAAATAGTCAAACAGAGAAAACAGGAAAAGTAAAACATGAAGACACAGTCAGCAAAACCCAGTACAAAAAGAGTCCATTTGTCATTTCCCGGCTAAATGGTATGTTCTTGGGTTTACGGTCTGAAGAGTCGAAAATTGTCAAAAACAAAAAATCATGAAAAATCACGATTTTGTTCAAATTTGCACTACCATGTCCCGCCTTAATTTTGTAATGTCGCCAACTCCACAATGAGATCAAGCACATCATTCCTTTATACATTATATATTCACGACACCTTTTTTGACTCACTTGTGTAAACAAAGTGAGTCTATGTTTTAACCCAGTTTTCGGTTGTCTGTGTGTGTGTGTGTGTGTGTGTCCATGGTAAACTTTAACATTGCCATTTTCTCTGCAAATACTTTGTCAGTTGACATCAAATTAGGCATAAAATTAGGGAAAATTCAGTTCTTACCAGTCATTTTGTTTAAAATAATATTGCACCTCTGGGATGGGCACAAAAAAAAAAGAAAAAAAAAGAAGCCAAATTATATGCAAACTGCATTTACTGTTATATATATATATATATATATTTTTTTTGTTTTTATTCTCTAAACTTGGCAGTTTGATATGATATTCTGACACAACAACAAGAGCAGTCATTTTTATCATTTTTTGTTCAAACACGAACTTCTTTTGCTAAGCATGGAAGTTATATTTATTTTGCAAACGTTTTGGTGCAGGTAGTAAAAAAGGGACATTAATCTGTAATTAATGCCAGGGGACTTAATTTGCTTTAAACTGATCTTTCTCATCTTAAACATTACATTTTGAAATTATACTCAGTACATAAAAAGTTTGTGTGTTTTACTCTCAGTGTACAGGGCTTTCACTATGTTCATTCGCCCAAGTGGTCTTTTTCGGAAAATACTAAAATCAATACGACGAGTGGACTTTATAGATCTATTGGCTGAGCCCTGAAGGTCATGGGCAAAAATCAATTGCGTACACATATTCAAAGTGCGTGCTCATATTCTTCGCGAAAGCGAACGACGCCATTTTGTTTCAAGTTGTTGACCTGCCTGTTCAATCCTATATTCAATCGACAATGCAAGATAACATGTAATGGAAAGTTGGAGAAGGAGACCGTTAAATATTAATTTATTCAGAGAAAGATTAGTGAACGCCTCATCACTTACTGGATTATGCCCCAAACTGCCATAAAGATATCCATAGAATAAGTCGGAATTCACAGTTAAAAACAATAAACCATGAGAGTTAATACCCTTGAATTGATGAAACGCAAAAATTTCCAGTCTTGACTTTTCTCAAAATGAAGTCCTTTTCCCTTCATACGACGTTTAGAAGTACTTGTACTTGGCTCTACATGTTATTATTTTAACAAAATGCTCAAAAATGTTCATATCAACTTTAAAACTATAAAACTAGAATGAACAAAAAAGAGAAATTGAATCGACCGTGTCAACCGCGGACTTAAAAAGAATTTTTAATTGTCCTTAAAGATTTTTTGAATGCCCAAGATACACCTGAATAATATTATTTGAACAGCGTTCTCACTGCGAATACCGCAATCAATTTATCGCCCTTTAAAAAAAAATCATGTTTAAATATTATATTTTTGAACGTCAGTTAAGGAGCCACGATAGTGTAATGGATAAGACAGTTTCTTCTCACCCGAACACGCGGGGTTCAAATTTGCCGTTAGGCCTTTTTTTTTTCTTTTTCTTTGAACCCGAAGCTTTATAATAACAAATACAGAACACATTTTAACGATTAGATTTTGTTTAGTGTATCACAAGTGAGTCTTGAAGGCCTTGCCTCTCTTGTTTTTTTTTTTTTTTTTTAAACTAAAGATATTTCATTCATCACACATCGATATCCCTCGTGTTCTAAATCTTTTGTAATTTATCAAGAAGATATTTTCTTCTGGACATCAGCGAGAAGAGAGTTCTAATAGTCAATCCTTGACACAAAAGAGCAAACTAATGTTCAGTGGACATGTAACGTAGATAGCAAAGAAAGCAAGAAATGGAGAAGAATGTAGATAGAAAGTTGAAAAAAAGAAGAAGAAAAACAGGGTCAGGGGACAATGCAGAAAAAAAAAGTAGATGGATATACAAACGGTTGTAATCCAAACATCATCTTTCTACTCCTTTCCACATTCCGCAGATGTATGACAGTCGTGTTGGACTATGGCAGCAAAGGAAGTGACTGCTGTCCCGACTATCTGGACTAGAATTTGAGTATAGTGGAGAGTGTCTTGCCCAAGCTATATTCCCACTCTCTCGGCCAGGAGGGTTTTAGGACAGTCGGTGTTGGGATGGTTCCCAAAGGCTAACTAGCCCCCAAGGCTGCAGCACCAAGAGCCAGTGCAATTTTGCCTCCTAGTTTGAGAGTCCTTCACAAAAGACTGTGCTGCAGATGATTTCCCATTGCAATGGAGAAACCATTGATAATGCATCTCTCACTTTACTGTTGGCCCATCTGTAAACGTATGTCAATCTGTGGTATGGGGTGAGTGTTGGCCCATCTGTAAACTTATGTCAATCTGTGGTATGAGGTGAGTGTTGGCCCATCTGTAAACTTATGTCAATCTGTGGTATGAGGTGAGTGATGGGTCAGATGTTGATGACATGCCAAGGGTTGCCGAGGGTGCCATTGTGCTGATGACAGTGGTGAAGATTCCGAACTCACAGTGGCAGACCTCGGGGATGGATGGGTGGGGACTCCTAACAGTGGAAGGGGGTGGAGGAAGGGGTGAACAGGACGCACGTGCCAGACACGTGGGCAGTGTTGAACTACACTGACATCGTAGCAGGGCTAGGATCATGGTTGTGGAAGGGGAGGGAAGTCTGCAAGACATATAAACACGCACTTACGTACACATATACACGCCTATGAACACCCCATTTCCAACCCCCTCACACCTCACAAACACGTAAACATGGTTAAAGATTGTACTAAATATACAGCAGACACAAAACGTTCACTTGCAATGTACTGAAATGTATGATACAGATCGACGTGTGGAATATGAATAATGACCATAGAAGAATGATGAAGTCTTCGATGACTCCGGAGATGGGAACGCAGCCCACAGGCAGACACGTAACGATGGCCGCATTGTGGGCAGGCAATAGCGACAATAGGTCTCGTCTACCATCTTTGTGAGACTGATGCTTGTGGTGGAGGTCCTGAAGAGGCGTCTTCTCGAACTCCAGAACTCCCCTGTAGACAGTCAGTCCCCAGGTAATGTGGTGAGTAGCGAGGGGTTCACACCCGAGAATGGGAATTCTGCAGGCCCCCAAAAGGAAGCTTCGAGGCAGTCTTTGAAGCATTTCTGTGACCTTCCCATGTTCCTTGCTCCTACCGAAGGAGACTGCTGCAAGTTGAGGGAAGGCAGCTTCCCTGGTACGCGAAATTCTCCACACACACACATCCCCTTACTGTCGAAAAGTCTCCCGCACACACACGTACGTGAGTGTGTGTGTGTGTGTGTGTGTGTGCGGGGGGGGTGGGGGGGGTGGGAGGAGACTTTTGGACAGTATGGGGATGGTAGCTGAAGATTTTGTTGTCAAAACGACTTAAGCCTCCTTTGTAAGAGAGAGAGAGGGAGAGAGGTGACTTCATTAATCCCCCCTCGGTAATCCTTTGCAGACCAAGCCCCCAGATGCTACGCTGTGCAGAGTACCCCTGCCCTCAGTTCCCCAGCACACAGGCAGCATCAGCAGCAGCAGCATTGCCGCTCAACATCACGGCGTCACCCGTGACACACCTTGCGTTGTCCTGTGACGCCGACAGTCTGTGCACGCAGAAGCTGGAGCGTGGAGGGGGCGGCATGTCACAGACCGCCACGTGCCGTGCTGCTGCCGGCGTGACGCGGGCCGTGCTGCCGTATTTCGTGTGTGAGGGAACGGGGGAAGGGGGGCGGAGGCGGGACGCACGTGCCGTACAGTGTGGTGTGTGACTGGCGTCATGACTGTGGCAACGGCAGTGATGAGGCGTTCTGTCCCTTCCTGCCCTGTGGGCCTCAGGCGTTTCACTGTTTTCAGGGCCAGGTCTGTCTGTGTGTCTGTCTGTATCTGTGTGTCTGTCTGTCACACACACACACACACGCACACACACACACACAACATACACAATCTATTCATTTTTTCACACACACACACACTTTCTGAGGAAAAAATGTGTGTGTGTGTGTGTGTGACAATGAGAAAGATCTTGAGATAGAGAGAGGGGGTGAAGAGAGGAGAGAATTGTGATCAAGAGAAAGAGAAAGAGAGAGAGGGAGAGAGAGCTAGCGAGTTAACCGGAAATGGCTTGGAATCCGATGAATGTTTTCAATGCATTAGTATCGAAAGAATGTGTGACAATATCATCAACTGTGAGACAGAAAGCGACGAGAAGAACTGCGATTCCGAACCCGGAAAAATCATCTATACATCTATTTTGAGTGTGACCAATCCTCCAGCTGTAGTCACTTTTGACAGACCTGGAAGTTTCTCTTTTGTTCCTCTTCCAGGGGACAGAACTCAGAGCCCAGACTACCACTTCCAGTGCCGTGGCAACAGTTACTGTCTGCCGGTCTACACCAGGTGTAACGGAATCAGTGACTGTCCGGGACATGAGGATGAAGCTGGGCGAGATGTGTTCAATGTGAAGGGATGTACCGATGTCGTGGCAAGGACCGAGAGATATGTCTACACGTGGACCACTTCTGTGACGGTTGGCCTCAGTGTCCACAGCAGGACGATGAACTTCTGTGCAAAGTGACTGACTTTTGTCCTGATCAGTGTGTTTGTTATGGACTGTCGTTCACCAGCCAGCTCGTGTTCCAGCCAGACACTTTCCCCAAACTGCGTTATGTGGAAGGCAGGAGAAGCGGATTAACCTTGATACAATCGCGGACCAGACCATGCTGATTTATCTTGGAGCTGAAGCATGTGGCTAGAGGAATCAGAGTGTCGTACGTCTTCCAAACCTCCATGTGTTAGATATCAGTGATAACTTGATAGAGCATGTCTTTTATAATCACTTTTCCCAGTTACACAACCTTAAAGAACTGGATCTGTCGGGTAACCCGCTGTCCTCTGGGTTTGATATATGTTACAGAATGCAGTCTCTGTTGTTGCTAAATCTTTCAGGAGTTTCGTATCACTTTTACCAGTTAGAAGCATTTTCAGACACTATGCCTCAGGTTGAAGTTATCGACTCTTCCTATAGCAGACTGAGCTCTCTCCACGTGAAAGGATTGTTTACGAACCTGAAGTCTTTGAATTTGCAAGGCTGTCCTGTATTTGACGTCAACCCTGGCTTTTTCAAACAAATGTATAATCTACAACAATTGTTTGCTGACTACTTCAAGCTTTGCTGTCTTGTTGTGCTACCAGATCTTTTCTTTGGGAAATGCCTTGTTCCAGAGGATGAGATATCCTCTTGTGATAATTTGCTGAAGTCTGACGTTTACCGAGGTTCTAATGTTATCTTTATCATAGCTGCTTTGTTTGGGAACATTTGCAATACTGTATACCGTCTGCTGTCACAGAGCAATGTTGGTTTTGCAGTGTTTGTTATTCAACTGTCTGTGGCTGACTTTTTCATGGGAGTTTACCCGCTGATTATTGGACTCACTGACCGATTTTATGCCGACACCTACCTGTGGAATGTCACTAACTGGAAAGGAAGCACGACATGCAGAATTTCTGGATTCATTTCTTTTTTGTCTTGTGAAGTATCATCGATTCTCATTGGCCTAAACACCTTGGATCGCTTTCTGGCCATGCGCTTTCCTTTCAGTCGTCTACGATTTGGAGCTACGTCAGCTCACGTGGCCTGCACTGTCACCTGGGGACTAGGATTGATCCTAGCCGCAAACCCTTTACTCCCTGTGACGTCCCATTGGGAATTCTACAGCCAGACAGGCATCTGCATTCCTCTGCCAGTCACTAAAACTGACTTTCCTGGACGTCATTATTCATTTGGTGTTATTATTGTTTTTAACACGATCGTGTTTATGTGTATTGCTGCAGGTCAGGCTCTTATCTACTGGTCTGTCAAACTTAACACTATGTCAGGTAACGGCCAGGGGCCGTATCAAGAGAACATCGTGCCTGAGGGTAAACGTGTACCTGCGGGTAATCTGCCTGAGGCAAGGCAAACTGCCCGAGGGTAAGCAATATCCGGTATTCAGGAACACAAAAACTTTCCCGGCGATCAACAAACCAGAAGGCAATTTACCCTTACCCTTACTACCTGCCAAGGGTAACTGCCCACGAAGAAGAGGTAAATATGGCGGATCCTTTTGCAGCATTTTTTTTTCTTTTTTTTTTTTAAAGGGAAAACAGGCGTGCTTTACGGATAGCACGTGTTTTGCGAACTCTCTCGACAATGTTCCGAGCTGTGGTGCGATGAGAAGTGAAACAGAGTATGCTCAGACGGGAATCATCGGGTTTTTTTTTTTAAAGACGATTGGTTAGCTGTCTGAGCGAACGGCGTGTGTCTTGAATACGAAGATAACTTATCCGTCAAGATAAACTGTACACGCGGGTCCCAACCGTGTGAAAGATAACTTGCCTGAAGGCAAAATGAACTTTGTCATAAATACGGCCCCAGAAGGACAAGGAAAACGTCATTAACGATAAAACCAGATCCAAAGAGGTCACCATCGCCGGTCGCCTTCTGATGATTGCCGTGTCTGACTTTCTGTGCTGGTTTCCCGTTGTGTCTGTGGACTCCTGGCAAAGCTGGATGTTCCTGTTCCAGGGGAGATCAACACAGCAATGGCTGTCTTTGTGCTGCCATTTAACTCAGCTCTAAACCCTTTCATTTACACGTACACTATTCTGAAAGAAAAACGCCACACAGAGAAGACAAACTGCAAAAAATTACTGTTATACAAATCAAGTCCGACTTGACGTCTTTAAGTCACTGATCATGTAATGCAAGTGGAAAACAGCAAATGTTGAATTTGTTTCCATCTTTGATGATAGTGATGATGACAATTACAATAAGAACAATAAATAATAAAATAACAATAATAATAATTGAAATGATGATGATTATGATGATAATCATGATAATCATAATCATAAGAAGACGTAGTAGTAGTAGTAGAAGGAGAAGAAGAAGAAGGTCTGTCAATGGCTGTGCGACGTGACGTGTCCAGTGTAATGATGTAGCATCTCCATGCCTGACAGCTGGCACCTTCAGTCCTCACCACTGGCTGACACTGGTGGTCACAGCACTGGGAATTTGGCAGTGGGTAAATCCCTCCAGTGATCACACCTCTCCACAGCAAGCCCATCGCATGCCTGGCTGGTGATGACGGGCTTCAGTCTGGCAGCACTGGGTCCCAGACCAGACTGCACGGCTTTTGAAGGAGGTTTGATTCTCGTACGTGTGGTGGGGTATGGCTGATGGGAGTGTGGGTTTACCCCCATGTTCATGAACCAACTTCCATTGTATGAAGGAACATGACTTACTCCTTCTGGTGTCGTTCGTCTACTGACAGTTTTCATCTGGCACTCAGCTCTCACGTGTGGCTCCAAAAAACTGTTTCATGTGGTAGCGCTTACACGCTGGAACAAGCAGGCTGAATTATGTGAGGGTAGCTACTAAGACTTTTGTGAGCTATGAA
>NC_134887.1:20874485-20889485 GCF_041734735.1 Babylonia areolata
AATCGTATCTCCCATATGCACACACAATCACTTTATGGAGAGAGAGAGAGAGAGAGAGAGAGAGAGAGAGAGAGAGAGAGAGAGAGAGAGGTCAATAAAGGCACAAAGGCTACCCAATTTCCTTTTTGAACTGTTTGAGTAAACGCGGAGAAAGGGGGGTAATTTCAAACTAGTGGAAGGGGGGGGGGGGGGTCTTGGCTAGCCATAACTGACCCGGGTGTTACAAACCAGCAGGGGGTTGATTGATGTTGTTACACCGAAACTTCCCTTTCCAAGAGTGCCTGCATGTGTTTATGTGTGCGTGAGCGCGCGTGGTATGGAGAATATACTGTGTGTGTGTGTGTGTGTGTGTATGTGTGTGTGTGTGTGTGTGTGTGTGAGTGTACGCGTACGTGTACGTGTGCGTGTGCGTGTGCGTGTGCGTCTGGGTGTGGGTGTGCGTGTGCATGTATTCTGTATTGAGTCTTTGATTTCGGTGCCGTTTCAGTGCCGTGCAGATGGAAGCCCGACTGAAGCAGTCTTTGATTACCTCTGCTGCCTCCTTTTCTGATGGGCCCACACAGGTACCCAGTCTGACACTCTGATGGGCCCACACAGGTACCCAGTCTGACACTCTGATGGGCCCACACAGGTACCCAGTCTGACACGGACACACGTCGAAGTCTGTGACCATGTCCTCAGGTTTGGACCAGGCGTAAGGCTGTTTCGGATCACAGTCTGGAATGAACGATAAAAACCCCAAAACCTAAAAGAAGCAACAGATTCGAGGCATTGGGTAAACCGGTACCAGACTATAACAATATATATATATATATATATATATATATATATATATATATATAAAGAGAGGGGTCTTCTTCTTCTTCTTAGCTTATTGTTCTTCTTGCTCTTATTGCTCATCTTGTTCTTGTTCTTGGTCTTGTTGTTTTTGTTTTTGTTGTTGTTGTTCTCCTTCTTCTTCTTTCGTGGGGTGCAACTGCCCGATCAGTCACATATATACCTACAAGTGGGATTTTACGTGTAAGGCCATTTCTACTCCGCCATATAGGCAGCGATACTTTGTGTCATCCCACGCTTTCTCACAATCACTCGCTTTCCTGCACATTGCGGGAAACCGTGAGGCCACTTCCCACGCTTTCCCGTAATATGTGAGAAAGTACGGGAAGTCCTGCAATTCTTCTTCATCTTCTTCTTTCTTTTAAAAAAAATTTTTTATTAGAAATTTTCCTTGTCGTTGGGGTTGGTTCCTTGACTTTTCATGACACACAGCTTGGAGGAGTGCTAAGAGAGAAACAGGATGGCGACGGCCACGCCGATCACTATAATGTTGATAAGAAAAGAAAACCAAACCAAACCAGAACCAAATAACAACAGAACCAACCCAAGTAAGAACAAAATCAAACAAAAACCGACCGAACCAAACCAAATAAAAAAGCCTAACAAATACAACACCACACCATGATAAATGATGATCAACTCACGACATTGCATGGTAAACGTATGAATGAAACCAAACCGACTTAAAAAGGAACCCAAACCCAAACAAACGAAATTCAGACCAAATCAAATCAAAACCTAAGCAAATCAAAACCAAATCAAACCTAAACAAACGAAACCCAATCAAACCAAACCAAACCAGCCCATACCAAAACCAACTCAAACCAAAACCAACCCAAACCACTCAAAACCAACCCAAACCAAACCACTCAAAACCAACCCAAACCACTCAAAACCAACCCAAACCACTCAAAACCAACCCAAACCAAACCACTCAAAACCAACCCAAACCAAACCACTCAAAACCAACCCAAACCAACCCAACCCAAACCACTCAAAACCAACCCAAACTAACCCAACCCAAACCACTCAAAACCAGCCCAAACCAACCCAACCCAAACCAAACCACTCAAAACCAACCCAAACCAAACCACTCAAAACCAACCCAACCCAAACCAAACCAATCAAAACCAACCCAACCCAAACCACCCAAAACCAAACCACACCAACCCAACCCAAACCACCCAAAACCAAACCACACCAACCCAAACCAAGCTACCCAAAACCAAACCACCCTAACCAAAGTCTCACACAGCCACCTCTTACATTCAGCCACGTCTCCCATCGGTTGACAGGTGCCCGGATGTAGGCAGCACTCATTTGACCCACAGTCCGATCCTTTCTCGCACTGAGCGCCTATGGTAGTTCCGCACCGCCCAACCATGAGCTGCCGTCTATTGTCAACATAATCGTTGAATATGCATTATCATTTTCATCAGTAGATCATTTATATTATGTTCAACACAGTCAGCGTGTGCATCGTCATGTCTCGTTTGAGTGTAATGATTTTAGGACTGGTATTACTGGATGTTGCTTCTACGTAAAATGCGTTTGCGTTCCCCATACACGCGCGCACGCACACACAGAGACATAGAGACACACAGACACACACACACACACCGATCACCGATATGTGTGACGGGACATTAAACAAAAAATCCTTCCTACACACACACACACAGACAGACAGACAGACACACACACACACACACACACACACAGAGTAAAAAAAGAAAAAAAGACAAAAAAGACCACCACAAATTACCGCCAGCAACAACGAAACTAGAAATGTCAGATGCATCACAACAGATGGTCTTCAGTTTCCATGTCAGTGACATCGCTGAGCTCTGCTCGGTGAACCAGAACAGCTCTGTGAATCTGACGTCTGATTGCACGTGCAGACAAGAGGAAAGCACGGTGTGTTCGTTTGACACACATGATGTAAATAAACCTTTTTCTTTCTTACTGTGGAATGTCAACGGATTGTGTTCGAAACTTGTTGATCCTGATTTCTTGTCGTTTATCTTTAAGTTTGATTTTATTTGTCTGGTTGAGACTTTCATGAAAGAGTGCCGATCTGATATGTTTCCTGGCTATACCTTATTCTGTAAATCAGCTGTGAAGTTCACCAAACAAGGGAGACGATCAGGTGGATTGGTTTGTTTGATAAAGGTTGAATTTTGTCAATTTGTTAAAAATATTGAGGTGACTCATTCAAATTTTTGTGTATTTCTGATTGATAAGATGTTATTTGGACTTGATAAAGATATTTTGTATTTTTGCTCGTATATTCCCCCAGAAAGTTCTCCTGTTTATACTTATTTTGATATTGAAAATGGGATTTGTATACTTGAAGACTGTCTGACTGACCGTTTATTGGCACACGATGCTTATGTTAAATTAAATGGTGATTTGAATAGTTGGACTTCAAACATTTGTCAAGATCTTTCTGTGAAAGATGATTTTATTATGCAGCATGACAGTATGTCTGTTAGTACATCTCGGCGTTCCGAAGATTGTTTCTTAAATAATTATGGAAAATTACTGCTGAATATGTGCACTGCTTTAGGTTTGAATATTTTGAATGGTGTATGTGAGGGCGACCGTGAAGGTCGCTATACATATATTTCTGAAGCTGGAAGCAGTGTCAATGATTAATTTATATTTTCAAAAGAACTTTTCACCATTGTATTTGATTCAAGTGAATTAATTGTGTCTGAACGCATTGATTCTGATCATTTATCACTGATACTTCATGTTTTTTGTTCCTAAAGGGAAGAAACTTGATGTCACTGAACAAGAGCAACTGAAAAAATAATATGAATGAGGAATATGCTGATTTGTTTCGTGATACTCTAAGGAATGATGAAATGACTAAAATTGATAATGCAATAACTTTAGTAGATGTGGATGTAAATGTTTGTTTTCTTAATTCATTAATGAATTAACAATCCAAGTAAATAATAATGGAAGACATGGGGCTTTGTTTCCGATTGATTCCTTTGAATTATTCTTACTTTAGTTAGCTGATGATGTTATTCTGATGTCAGAAACTGTTATAGGTTTACAAACACAGTTGAACAACCTGCATCATGCAGCAGTTTCACTCCAATTAAACGTAAAGTAATATCATAGTATTTCGTAAGGGTGGTTATTTGAGCAGCAGAGAAAGGTGGGTGTATGATGGTAGTTTGATGCCAGTTGTCAATGTTTACAAATATCTGGGCATATTTTTCTCCACACGCTTGAGTTTCGTTGGGGCATGCAAAGATCTAGCAAGCAGAGCCAAAAATGCATTGATTTGTATTATGAAAAAGTTCCTCAATAAAGTTTCCTTTGATTTATTTATCAAATTATTTGATACACAAGTACAGCCTGTTGTGCAATACGGCTCTGAATTGTGGGGTCTAGACAAAGATGCTGTTCACTGTGAATCAGTCCACACTTTTGCATAAAAGAGATTTTTAGGAGTAGATAGGCAAACACCAAATGACTTAGTATATGGTGAACGAATCGATACCCGTCATATCTAGTTTCTGCAGTCAGGTGTATACGTTACTGGTTGAGATTATTATAACAGAATACCCCGCAAAGCTTATGATAACTGTATGATTTAGGTGCTAGAGGCAGAGTGAACTGGGTAACCAAGATTCGCCATTGTTTGTTTGGATTTGTTTGCTTAAACCAAGGTGTTGGTAGCATCCAGGCGTTTATCGGTGTGTTTCGACACAACGACTGATTGATTGTAGATGGCAGAAGTGGTCTGATCATATTCAGAATAGTGAAAGATTTAGTTCCTATAAGAATTTTTGCAGTGTGTCTGATCTGAAACCTTACTTAGTGTTGAATATGGATAGACATTTAAAATGTATGACGCCAAGATTTAGATTAGGTATTACAGAATTAGCGGTCCATCATTACAGATACAGAACATGTATCGACAGTGATCTGACCTGTCTATAATGGAAAGAATCACAGGAAAATATTATACACTTTGTTCTTTGCTGTCCAGCTTTAAGGAGCATTCGAGAGGAGTTTATTCAACCTAAATATTACAGAAAACCTACGTTGTTTAAATTGAACTTATTGATGTTTTCTACTTCCCCTGAAGTTGTCCGTAAATTTTCACTGTTTTTATACAAAGCTTTCAAATTCAGAGAAATGGCTATTTCGTGAAAACGCTGTTTGTTTTCTTTTCTTTCTTTTATTGTTCTACACATTGGACTGTAATACAGTTATATATTTGTTTGACCGTGTTTATTGATGCTCACAGTGATGTATTGTTTGTAAAATAATGTTCACATTCCCCTTCATAAGGGGCCAAGGCCTATAAGGGGCCAAGGCCTATACATGAATAAACCATCTTGAATCTTTAATCTTGAATCCCTTTGTCTCTCTCTGTCTCTCTGTCTCTCCCTGTGTCTCTCACTCTCGCTCTCTCTCTCTCCCTGTGTCTCTCCCTGTCTCCCCCCCCCCTCTCTCTCTGTCTCTCACTGTCTCTCTTTTCCTGTCTCTCTATCTCCCTGTGTCTCTCTATCTGTGTATCTCCCTCCCTGTGTCTCTCTCTGTCTCCCTGTCTCTGCCTGTATCTTCTCTCATTCTCTGTCTCCCCCTCTCCCTGTCGCTCTCTCTCTCTCTCCCTGTCTGTCTGTCTGTCCCTCTCCGTGTCTCTCTCTCTCCCTGTGTCTCTCTCTCTCCCTGTGTCTCTCTCTGTCTCCCCCTCCTCTCCCCCTGTGTCTCTCTCTTGTCTCCCTGTCTCTCTCTCTGTCTCCTTCTCTCTCTCTCCCTGTGTCTCTCTCTGTGTCTGTCTCTCTCTCTCCCATGTCTCTCTCTGTCTCTCTCTCTCCCTGTGTCTCTCCCTCTCTGTCTCTCTCTCTCCCTGTGTCTCTCCCTCTCTGTCTCTCTCTCTCCCTGTGTCTCTCCCTGTCTCTCTCTGTCTCTCCCTCTCTCCCCCTGTGTCTCTCCCTGTCTCTCTCTGTCTCTCCCTCTCTCCCCCTGTGTCTCTCTCTGTCTCTCTCTGTCTCCCCCTCTCTCCCCCTGTGTCTCTCCCTGTCTCTCTCTGTCTCTCCCTCTCTCCCCCTGTGTCTCTCTCTCTCTCTCTCCCTGTCTGTCTGTCCCTCTCCGTGTCTCCCTCTCTCCCTGTGTCTCTCTCTCTCCCTGTGTCTCTCTCTGTCTCTCTCTGTCTCCCCCTCCTCTCCCCCTGTGTCTCTCTCTTGTCTCCCTGTCTCTCTCTCTGTCTCCTTCTCTCTCTCTCCCTGTGTCTCTCTCTGTGTCTGTCTCTCTCTCTCCCATGTCTCTCTCTGTCTCTCTCTCTGTCTGTCTGTCTCTCTCCCTGTGTCTCTCACTCTCTGTGTCTCTCTCTGTCTGTCTCTCTTTCTCTCCTTGTGTCTCTCTCTGTCTGTCTCTCTCTCTCCCTGTGTCTCTCTCTGTCTCTATGTGTCTCTCTCTCTGTCTCTCTCCCTTTGTCTCTGTCTGTCTGTCTCTCTCCCTGTGTCTCTCTCGGTCTCTATGTGTCTCTCTGTGTGTCTGTCTCTCTCTCTCTCCTTGTGTCTCTCTCTGTCTGTCTCTCTCTCTCTCCCTGTGTCTCTCTCTGTCTCTATGTGTCTCTCTGTCTCCCCCTCTCTCCCCCTGTGTCTCTCTGTGTCTCTCCCTGTGTCTCTCTCTGTCTCTATGTGTCTCTCTCTCTCTCCTCCTCTCTTCCCCTGTGTCTCTGTCTCTCTGTCTCTCCCTGTGCCTCTCTCTCTGTCTCTCTCTCTCTCCCTGTGTCTCTGTCTCTGTCTCTCTCTCCCTGTGCCTCTCTCTCTCTCCCTGTGTCTCTGTCTCTCTCTCTCTCCCTGTGTTTCTCTCTGTCTCTCTGTCTCTCTCTCTCTCTGTGTCTCTCTCTGTCTCTCTCTCCGTCCCTCCACCCATCTCTGTTTCTTCTTCCCTACGCACCTCCTCCCACCCAGCCTCTCTCTGTGTGGCTGTCTGTCTCTCTCTGTGTGGCTGTCTGTCTCTCCTTCTGTCGTTTTCGTTCCCAAATTATGTCATGACACATAAAATCACAATCCCAAAATACCGTCACCCATGTGGTAAGTATTTACAAATGTCAGGATATGCACACATGTGCGCACCCCTGCCTCACGTAAAAAAGATCCAAGGAATTCCTTTCCTCAGGGTTAACACCAGATACGATACAGATGTCGCCAGCATGTTCTGGCATCGATAGTCCGATCTCGCCTGACCCCGCATACGCACTATGGATGCCCTGCATGCGATAGCGCATAGGCCATATGTTTGTGTTGGCTCGTGCCTCTTTTCTTCATGCTGATTCGTTAATGGAGTGTTGACGGCTGCCATTCTGGCGTTATCAGCATCCTTCTCCTTCTTCTTTTATTTCTTCTTTTTCTGCGTTCGTGGGCTGCAGTGTCCGACCTTCATTCTTATCAGCACGAGTGGGTATTTAAACGTGCATGACATATTTACCATCACCATGTCAGCAGCCATGCTCTTTTCTTGGAGGGGTGGTGGGGGCGTGGGGGAGGGTGGGGACATGGGAAGTGGTGATGGCGGGCGATGTATGCTGGTTGGAGCGGTGGTGGTCCAGTAGTAATGTGCCCAACCAGGAAGCACAGGAGTGTCCTCTGGTTCCAGCCCTGCCCGGCCACAGTATCTGTAGAAAAAAGTCACTTTGATACGAAATCACATACCTGCAGAAACACAAACACACAAAAATCCCAAGAACACAAGGATTCTGGCGACGTACTCTCCACATGTAAATCAGCAAAATTCCACCCAGAAATGCCTGCAGTGGCTGAATCACGATACGATACGATACGTACGATAAGCTACGAGACGAGACGATGAGACGCGATGGTATGCGATACGATGCGGTACAATACAGTACAGTGCAACAGATTACAGTACAGTAGAGTACAGTACAGCACAATACTCATGGAATACAATACAATGCAATAGGTATGTTCATTTCCGTAACCCATCCAACGCTGCCTTGGATTTCGGTATCGTTTTAACTAGGATACTTACTTTCCACATGTTCAAACTAGTGCACACGAAGGGGATTCAGCACTGGCAAGTCTGCACATAATCATGCCGACTTGAAAAATGGACGTTGTCCACCTTCAATCCACCAGGCGGCGATATCGGGATCGAACCCTTGGTCTTCACAGTGAAAGTCCACCGCTCTGATCACCTGCTGTCGTACCCATTCGCCCTTCATTCTTCAACATTTGGTTTGATTGTTTATTTGCTTGCTGATTGTTTGCTTTTGTTGTTGTTGTTTCTCTGTGTGTGTGTGTGTGTGTGTGTGCGCGCGCGCGCGCGCGCGTGCGTGCGTGTGTGTGTGTGTGTGTTATGTGTGTGTGTTATGTGTGTGTGTGTGTGTGTGTGTGTGTGTGTGTTTGTTTTTGCTGTAATAGTTTCCATGTCCTACGAGTGGCATGGTTCACGCCCCTTCGTTTCCTCACCCACTTGACACAGCTACGCACAGTCCGCAGACAGCTATTCAGATCCTGTCGCCGTAACGCCACCCGCCTGACGAGACCCTGCCAATATGCTGCTGCTAACTAATTGGATGATGTCCAGTGGTGAGTGTTGTGATTCAGCAGACACAGGACACCACCTGGGTAACTGAAGACAACAATGGCCTTGTCATGGATCCACGCTGGAGTGGCGGACATCTCTGTGACCCTGCAGACGACAGTTCCTGTGGACTGGACGAAGCCGACCCGGGATACCCTCCACCCCCCAAACCCCGGATGCCCCTTTCCAGCTCTTGAGGGAAATCAATGATTTTTACTTGATGTGAAATTTACGTTAGAGATCTGATCGTTTTCGCTGTGTTTACTATATAAATTTTATTCGAACTTTATGAGGATTGAGTGACACTATTATGTATGTATGTATGTATGTATGTATGTATGTATGTATGTATGTATGTATCTCTCTCTCTCTCTCTCTCTCTCACTTTCTCTTTATATATATATATATATCTTCCAGTTGAGGGAAATCAATGTTTTAAACCAGCTTTGAATTCTACGTGGTGTGAGACATAATTATGTTGGTGATCTGATCGTTTTTGCTGTGTTCAGTACCTGAACTTTACTCGAATTTTACGAGGATAGAGTGAGACTTGAATGAATGTGTGTATGTAAGTATGAATGTCTCTCTTTATATATATATATATATATATATATATATATATATATAAAAATTTTATGTATGTATATATATATATATATTTACATCTCTCTCTCTGTCTGTGTGTGTGTGCGTGTGTGTGTGCGTGTGTGTGTGTGTGTGTGTGTGTACAAAAAATATATACCCTTTTCAAGTTGAGAGAAACCAATGTTTTTAATCAACTTTGAATTCTACGTGGTTCGAGACATGCGTTTGTGATCTGAGCGTTTTCGTTGTGCTCGATATCTTAACTTTATTCGGATATTACGAGGACTGAGTGAGACTTGAATGTATGTATGTATGCATATATGTCTGTCTGTCTCTGTCTCTCTCTATATTATGTGTATATGCACACACACACACACACACACACACACACACACACACACACACACACACACACATATATATATATATATATATATATATATGTCTCTAACATGAAATAATCTCAGCGGATTGGAAAGGATTGGGTGGACATTCTCTTCATCAGCGACACCAAGCCAAGTCTTGCTTTCTGTGATTAGGCAATCGAAAGCTCAGTACGGTTTTCCTTTGATTCAGATATTACATGGCTAGATCGGCGAACTGGTGTATTGAATATCTGATTCGCTGCTCAGCTTAAGAATGAAGATAAAAACGACGGCAATCCTTCGACAGCACGTATACCTACAGTACATGTCATACCATACCTTGGCAGCACACTGTCACGAAATGCGACCATCGACGATGAAGTGAATGTCAGGATTGCAAGAGCAAGTGCAACTTTTGGTAGACTCAATGCAAATGTCTGGAACAGAAGAGGCATTAGTCTTGAGACCAAGCTAAAGGTCTACAGAGCAGTAGTTCTCCCCACACTACTGTACGGCTGCGAAACTTGGACAGTGTACCAACGACATGCCAAGAAGCTGAACCACTTCCACACAACATGCCTCAGGAAGCTACTGAACATCAAGTGGCAAGACAGGACCCCAGACACAGAGGTGCTCGCAAAAGCCACCCTTCCCAGCATCTTCACCATCCTGATGCAGTCCCAGCTTCGCTGGGCTGGACACGTGGCGCGCATGCCAGACCATCGGCTGCCCAAAAGGCTCTTCTATGGCGAGCTGCAACAAGGGAAGAGATCACACGGAGGTCAGAAGAAGCGCTTCAGAGATACTCTGAAGGTCTCTCTGAAAGCGTTTGATATCAACCCTGACTCCTGGGAGGAATCTGCAGTGGACCGTAACAAATGGCGCGCTGCTGTGCACAAAGGCGCCAAGTTGTGCGAGGCCAGCAGGACTGCTGCAGCTGTTCAGAAGAGGCAGGCCAGAAAGTCACGGGCAAACAAGCTCCCTGACAATGATATGCCTGTCTTTGTCTGCCCCAACTGTCAGCGAACATTTCGTGCGCAGATTGGACTATTCAGCCATCTGCGCACTCACAGATAGACTCATGAGCATCCTTCCCCCCACCCCACCACCACCCTCCCCCCATCCCCCATCTGGATGACAACGATGGTCATCATCGATCTCGATGGACACACCACCACCACATGTCTTTTGTGGAGCTAAACTTGGCACATGAATTAAATGGATCAAAACGTCAGCTGTGAGCTAGAAACGAAGGCTGGTCGTTTTTCAGTGTTGGTAATGTTGACGAAGGCGAATTTTGTTATTTGTTTTTGTGTTCTTTTGTTGTTGTTTTCTCGAAGCTGTGTGGTATACAGCCATAAACAGAAACGTTTAAATACAAACTGGTCTTCAACATGATTTTCTTTTTATGCGACATCTTAGAGCGCACTCACACACACACACACACACACACACACACACACACACACACACACACACACATACATACACACACATTTATACACACCCACACGCAAATACATACTCCGCACTACCCACACATATACGCATACACACACAAACAAAAACGCTCACGTTTAACATCATTTGCAACTGAGAGAGAGAGAGAGAAAGAGAGAGAGATAGAGAGAGAGAGAGAGAGAGAGAGAGAGAGAGAGAGAGAGAGCGCTAAGAATATAAGGATTAATATCAGAGAGGGGAGAGAGGGAGAGAGAGAGAGAGACAGACAGACAGAGCTAAGAATTTAAGGATTAATATCAAGGGAGAGAGAGGAGAGAGAGAGAGAGAAAGAGAGAGAGAGAGAGAGCTAAGAATTTAAGGATTAATATCAAGAGAGAGAGAGAGAGACAGACAGACAGAGCTAAGAATTTAAGGATTTATATCAAAGGAGAGAGACAGACAGACAGACAGACAGACAGAGCTAAGAATTTAAGGATTAATATCAAGGGAGAGAGAGACAAGACAAGACAAGACAAGACAAGACAAGACAAAATTATTTATTTCGAGGATAACAGATAAGCACTGTTGTAATTTTTTAAATCCAGTCCCCGCCCTGAATAGGGCCTACACTACACAACTAATTAAATGAAAGCATGAAAGCATGATGTTAGTAGAGATACATAACAGGGAAGAACAAAAAAAATTTGATTAAAAATAAACAAAAATAAAAGAAAATAAATTATAAAAAAACAACAACAAAAAAACAAAAAAACCACCACAACAACAGCAACAAAAAACACACAAAACCCAACCAACCAACCAACCACAACAACAACAACAACCACACACACACACACACACACACACACACACACACACACACACACACACACACATGGCATACAGGTACAAGCATGGTGTTAGTAAAATGTATAGGAAAAAATGAACAAAATGAAACAAACACACGCAACACACCGGATGGAGGGTGAGGGAGGTTATCAGTCCATACACATTTGACAAACAGTATCATTAAAATGAACGATTTACATTACACATTGTGGCATAAGGTGGGACCGGCAATGTTTTTTGAAGGTGGTTGGGCAATTGTGTTGTTTAATTGTTTCTGGGAGTGAGTTCCATAGGGTGGCGCCCGAGTAGCCCAGACTGGATTTGAACGAGTCAATTCTTGGAATTGGGATTAGGACCTTGGGGGGATTTCTTGATGAACTCACAGAAAATTTGTCTATTAATGTTGGTGGTGCATTACCTGTCATAATCTTTTGCATCATGATTCCTTTATTGTACTCTAATCTACGGATCAGTTGGAGAATATTCGCTTGGTCATAGTCTGAGTCTAAAAGGGAAGTCTTTTTAAGGAGTACCAGCTTGAGCCCCCGTTTTATGAAGATTCTGTAATGGGTTCATGGTGTTTGCACTTGCGGAATCCCATAGTGTTCATACATAATCTATTGTAGACTGGATATGTGCTTGAAAAAATAATTTCCGTGAATGAAGGTCAAGGAAATGTTTGATTTTGGATAGCTGATGGGTTTTCTGGGCTGTCTTTTTGCAAAGAGAGAGGTGTGTGTGTGTGTATATATATATATATATATACAGAAAGAACACGTATCTGTGGTTATGCAGTGAAGGACGGAAGAAAAAGAGAAAGCACCACAAGTATCCCCACACACTTTCTCAATATACTGACGCCAGGGAAATCCAAACTGTATTTGAAGTACAATGGTACACAACAAAAAAGCGCAGTATAAAAAATAAGTATGCTGATTAAAAACTCTCCCAACAAATACATGAATATATGGTGGGACAAAG
Organism: Babylonia areolata; assembly: GCF_041734735.1. NCBI lineage: Eukaryota > Metazoa > Mollusca > Gastropoda > Neogastropoda > Buccinidae > Babylonia > Babylonia areolata. The sequence goes on from NC_134887.1 coordinate 20,887,124, forward strand.
TGCTGACACCACTTTGCAATGCAGTTCAACCTGAATGGGCCCAAGGCAGAAACCAGGGATGGAAGAATGCAGAAAATGGGGAGGAATGGATGAAGAAAGCAAGCAAGCATTAAAGAAAGAAAGAAGGCAAAAGTGAAACAAAATCTGGCAATGGGAAGAACCCCCCCACCCCACCCGCCATCCCCACATAAAAAGGAATGTAATTACACTTCGCCTGCCACAATTATTCTTGAAATTAATAATTTTCACAATAAGAACTTTTCACAACCAGTTTGATAACTGACAGATTATAATCTCTCTCTCTCTCAGACCCATTTAAAAAAAAACCCAAAAAAACCCCCAAAAACAACAACAAACAAACAAACAAACAAAACAAAAACACACACACACACACACAAAAAAAAACCCAACAACAAGAAGAAGAATAAACGCTTATCTAAAGGCAGAAAAAAATATCGCATCAGACTTTAGTCCAAAAGATCACAAAGCACAAATTGTATAATCTGTTTAATAATTTCGGATATTACAGTTAAAAAAGTCAAAGGTAATGAATAAAATATACATGAAGCATCGCCAATCTCTTACATAATTATGTAATATAACATTTTTGGAATGTTGTGTCAACGAACTGCCTCCCAAGTATACCAGCATTGACGATTTTGTTTCAGTCGCACACAGAATTGTTTTCAAAGGTTCCAAAGGTCCAATGGCTTTTTTCAACCGTTGGGGTAGTGAATTCATGTTCACATTGTCAAGGACTCGGCATAGGTAAGTCAGGCCCAATCCTCTTCTTCTGCAACCTGAACATTTCCCGACCGAAGTCAGATACCCGTTTATACCTGGGTGGCGTGAGGAAAATCGGAGTAACGTGTTTTTCCCCAAGGATACAATATCTTGCCGAAACCTACCTTCTGATCAGTGCTGATAACTTGATCAGAAGTACAACACCTAAATGATAACAATTGACTGATTATTTATATGATCATAATGCCTTTATTTATCAATCTTTATTTACTCACATATATTTCTTTCTTTCTTTCTTTCTTGTTTGTTACTCAGTGTCTTTTGTGTTTTCAATCAGAATGCAAAGTAAAAGAAAACAAAAACAAATTTCTTCAAGTCGTGCGACTGAACTATGAAGTATTCCCTTTTACCTCCTGATACTTAATGGAAACATTCATTTACAGAGTGTATGTGTATGCCTCATATGTAAATAAAGCCTGGGTATGAACAATTATAGTAGTTGATGTCTATACGGATGACCAGCGTAATAATATACTTGGTAGTGAAAAACACACTTGATAGTCAAGATATTATTTCAATGCGATCAAAATCGAACAAAAATAGGGGAGAAAAACTCAAACAAAAGTTATCATACTACAAGCATATTACTGAGAGAGAGAGAGAGAGAGAGAGAGAGAGAGAGAGAGAGAGAGAGAGGGAGAGGGAGAGAGAAAAAGAGAGAGATGCATACACACAAATGCAGAATATGAAGTATGAATTAAGCTAATAATCTCTGGCGAAATGGACATAGATAAGCCACTTAACGCTGAGGGGAGTACAAAACTGGGAAGGAAACCGAAATAACATTCACACTGAGCTCTTGTTTCGTTGATTGAAATGCTCAGTACTGGCCCGTGACGGTCTTGCAACGTGGCAGAAAACCTATCAATAACACTGATATCCCGTTCTGTGGAGAAAATAATAAGGCACTTGTCTGTCATAGTCCTCCTGTTACACTGTTCTCGATTAGAGAGAGAGGGGGAGAGAGGGAGAGAGAGAAAGAAAGAGAGAGACAGAGAGACAGAGCTTTACATGTCACGTTTGGCGCAGTTCCTGAGGTCATCATAACTATATACACCAGCACGATACTGCCCTCATTCCTTAGTTATAAACCCATAGTTTATCCCTGTCTTCCCCTTCACCACTTGACATTTTGCTCTCTATCTGTCTATTCCCGTTTTCTTTCGCGATATTAGCTTCAACGACTGAACTTGCTTTCTGATAAAAATCTGACACAGACACCAGTTTCTCATTTTACATACATCTTCACTGCATGTTTTCCCCACTGGCTTGTTTTCATTCGCATGTTTAGCGCAATACGTTGAGTGCATTACGAATGAGTTAAACAACAACAGCAACACCTAAGGAACGGGATCACTGTTGTTAAACCAAAAGCTTAGAAATGAGTGGTTATCTGTCTACTGAACAAAACATTTACCGCAGCAATCATAAAAACAAAACAAAATGAAATTAGACTGTAAAACAAAGCCAGTCTGATTCCAATGAGCCCCCCTTTCTCTTTTTCCTCTCCCACACTCAAGTACCAAAATAAATGAAAGTAATTTCCTTCCATTTTTTT
>NC_134887.1:20894485-20899485 GCF_041734735.1 Babylonia areolata
AACACTAGATCAGCACAGGACGAGGGAAGTGAGGGACAACACTAGGTCAGCACAGGACGAGGGAAGTGAGGGACAACACTAGGTCAGCACAGGACGAGGGAAGTGAGGGACAACACTAGGTCAGCACAGGACGAGGGGAAAGAGTGGCAACACTAGGTCAGCACAGGACGAGGGGAGGGAGTGACAACACTAGGTCAGCACAGGACGAGGGAAGTGTGGGGCGTGGGATGAAGCACTGACCGTCCACAATGCTGGTCTTCCTCTCCAGGGGCGGTGGCGGGGGGTTCTTCTCGTTTTCCACCTCGGACAGGTCGATCCTCCGCAGTGTGCTGAACCGGGTCCAGAACGTCAGGCGTTGCAGCTGTTGACATCATCGTCGTCATCATCATCGTCATTATCATCATCATCGTGGTCGTTAATGACGTCATTAACATCATTGTCGTCGTTAACACAATCGTTATCATTGTCGTCATCGTTAATGACATCATTTTCATCATTGTCGTCGTCGTCGTTACAATCATCATCATAGTCGTCGTTAATGACATCAGTATCATTAATGTCGTCGTTGACATGGTCATCACCATTATCATTATAGTCGTTATCATCATTATCGCTATCGACATCATTATCATCATCGTCGTCGTTATCGCATCATTCATCACCGTTAGCATCATCATAATTAACGTCATTATTATCATTGTCATAGATATCATTACTGTTATAATATTCATGAAAAGAGTAAAGTCGTCGTCAAATTATCATCAACAAACATCTGCTTTAAAAAAAAAATCTTGTGCAGATGTGATGTAGCGTATATGGATCAGCCCGTATGCTCTGTCGCCTCCTTGAAAAGAAAACTTCCAAACACACACACGCACGCACGCACCCCCCCCCCCCCCCCCGGACCCCCCCAAAAAAACCTCACAAAACAAAAACCACAAAAAAACACCATCCCATCCAAACTTCACAAAACCAAAACAAACAAAACACGAACCAAACCAGTCCCGATCCTTGCATCAACAACAACAACAATCAAACAAACAAACAAAACCCCAACCCACCACCACCACTCCCCCCCCCCCAAACACCCCCACTCACGTGAATGTCATCGATGGGCTCAGTGAGGAGGGAGACGAGGACGGTGACGATGGTGGTGATGCCGCACAGCAAGATGCCGAAGTGCAGGTAGTGCACCTTGCTGATGACGTCAGGCTTCTCGTCACGGGCCTCCTCCCCGCACGGCACAGCGGGGTACACGTACTCCCAGATGAAGCGGACCAGCCCCACCACCAGACCCACCATCAGGCCCCAGAAGGCACCCTGAAACAGACAGGGAGACGGTCAGTTAGGACGAGGATTTATAACAGACAATGAGATCGTTCGTTTATTCATTTATAGTCTGTTAATCTAAGATGATGATATTAGACTGAAAATAAATGATATCATTAACATCATTTGTATTATTATTATTATTATTATTATTATTTCTATCATAATGATGATGATGATGATTATTAATTAGATATCATTTGTGAACATCACTGGCAGGGGAAGAAATATTCAACTGAAAAGGGGGCGGTTGAGGTGGAGGGGGTTGGGGGTTGAGGGGGAGGAGACTGAGGAAGGAAAAAGAGAGAGAGAGAGAGAGAGAGAGAGAGAGAGAGAGAGAGAGAGAGAGAACAGAATGTGGAAAAGATAGAGTACAAAATGTTAAAATGGAGAGGGTGGGTGTCAGTGATTGGAGAAAGAAAAACATAATATTGGAAGGGTGTGTGTGAGAGGGGGGATGTGGGAAGCGGGATTAGGACAGAAAATTAATCAAGTCAAAATATTGTATGCAATACTTCTTTTGATTATTATTTGAAAAGAGGATGATGTGGGGACCAACAATTAACAACCAACTGGGCTATTCAACACATAACTAACTAACTTTAATAAAGAACATTTTGAAATACATAACTTCCCCCCCCAAAAAAAATAAAACTTGTAACACGTGTTCAGTAATTTCTGGAGGCAAAAAAGGTTTCATATCTAAACAGCGTTCTCTACCGTTAAACGACCCTTGCAAATGCATTCAATATTTTCCAAATATTTTGTATACGGGCCATTTAGTAACTGATTGATTGATATTGATATTTTTAAAGCGCTTATCCTAGGTCTGAGACCAAGCTCTAAGCACTTCACAAACTCGGGGTCATTTACACAACAGGCTGCCTACGTGGGTAGAGCCGAATGACGGCTGCAATTGGGCGCTCATCATTCGTTTCCTGTGTCATTCAATCAATTTTCAGGCACACACACATACACACTCAGACAGACATGTAACATTTTACGTGTATGACCATTTTGTTTATCTATAATTAATGTTTGTACAACTTGACTTGATAGACTGCAGAACTGATTTTGATTTGACAAAAATAAGACATTAACAAAGTTTAGGGACAGATCAATTAGATATGTCAATGCCATAAGGACGGCAATTAATTCAGCTGTAAAAATTGAGAAGCCCTTTCCAATATGATGTGACTTTTCAATTTTCAAAGCATGAACTGTATATCCAGAACCAGTAAACTGATTTTTTAAGAACAGAACCGTCTGTATATATTCTTAAGTGGTGGGGTTATGTTTCAGACAAGTGTGATTTGACCCGAGAAGCTAGAATATTGGAGATTTTCATCTTTCTTAATGTCACAATATTGAATGTCAAAAGCTGCTCCAGTTCATTCCCATAGTGGAACTGGTGAAATGCTCGAGCAATATTTTGTGGATCTATATTTGATTGATTAATAGTATCAGACACGTATGTAGAAAGTTTCTAGATTTCTGTTCTGTTTCGCTCATATCTAGGCTTTGCAATTTTTAAGGTAAGCATTCGGAGCAGAGAAAAATACCTCCTGTCCATACGTCAATGTAGATCTTACCAGTGCAGTAGCGAGATGTTTTTGAAACTAGACCCCAAGGCTGTTTACTGACGATTTTAAGAATATCTAAGCTTTTCATTGCTTTTGATATGTTTTCTAGATGTGAAATAAACACCAAGGAATTTGACTTCAGATTCGTAGAAGAGTTCTTTTCATTCAAGATGAAAAGTTGGTAACTTTTTGGGGGGCAGCACCATTATTAAAAAGTATCATGTGTGTCTTTTCAGTTGAAAACTGTAATCCTTTATTTTTCATATAAATGTTTAATTTGTCAAGTTCTGACTGATAGAAACTGTTAATGTGATTGATATAGCACAATCCTGTTTTCTTCCGCAACGGTATGTTCAACCAAACTGCTATATCATCAGCGTATTGGGCGAGATTTAAAAGATTTAGACAAATATTTTGCAAATCATACATCATACTGAACAAAAGTGGGGAAATTACAGATCCTTGCGGAATACCCATGTTAATTGATCTTGAAGACAACAATGATTGCCCAACTTTAGTGATGATGCATCTTTCTGTCAAAAGAGATTTTATATACCTGTATACATTGCCACTTAACCCAATGTTCTTTTAGCTTAAACAGTAATCTGGCATGCCAAATGCGGTCATTAGCTTTTTGTACTTCAAAGAAACGTGGCCAGAACATTCTTTCTCTTTGAAAACTGTTGTTTTATGATTGTTGTTCGTTTTACTAGGTGGTCTAAAGTAGATATGCCCTTTCTGAATCCGGCCCGTGCACTCCGAATGATTCTATTTTTATCACAATAATAAGTTAGCCTCATCAATATAATTTTCTCCATGATTTTTCCGGCGTGCGATGTTAAGGATATATGTCTATAGCTCGATGGGTCTGATAGTGGTTTGGCTGATTTTAAGTATGGGAGTAATGATAGCTTTTCTTCCGCATACAAGTTGTTTTATCTCTTTCCCAACATTTCGCAAAAAGCGTTAGAAGGAGCTTGCACCATTCTTTAGGAAGATGACTGATGATGGTGTCGAAATACAATCATACCTACAGCTACTTTTAAAAAAAAATTTCCAAATGACGCAATTGCATCTTCAACTTCTTTAAAAGTGAGTGAAGCATTTAAGAATATATCATTATTAGATGCTGGTTCCTTATATTGTTCATTTGATTTACTATTCATTCTGATTGCAAGCTGTTAATCCATGGGAACGAGAGACAGAGAGAACAAGGATTAAAGTGCGACAGTGAGAACGTGAATTGAGAACGAGGATTTAAGAGAGACAGTGAGAATGAGGATTTAAGAGAGACAGAGAGAACGAGGATTTAAGAGAGACAATGAGAATGAGGATTTAAGAGAGACAGTGAGAATGAGGATTTAAGAGAGACAGTGAGAGCTAGGATATGAGAGACAGAGATAATAAAGATTTAAGAGAGACACTGAGAACGAGGATTTAAGAGAGACAGTGAGAGCTAGGATATAAGAGAGACAGAGATAATAAGGATTTAAGAGAGACAGTGAGAACGAGAATTAAAACGAAGATTTAAGAGAGACAGTGAGAGCCAGGATATAAGAGAGACAGTGAGAGCCAGGATATAAGAGAGACAGTGAGAGCCAGGATAGAAGAGAGACAATCAGAACGAGAGACAGTGGGAACGAGGATTTAAGAAGGATGATAGCAAAACGAGAGAGGATGAGAAGGTCAAATGAGAAATGGAGCAGAAGCGCTAGGACGAAGGGAGAGTTGTTTCACCATCATACCGCTCCCTCCTAGAGACTGAATGAATGGGGAGGGGAGGAGGGGGAGCAGGTGGGGGGGGGGGGGAGGGGGAGGGGGGAGGGGAGGGGAGAGAGGCAGTATTAATTAAAGCAAAAACAGTTAATTACTGAGAGACACACAACGCTCTCTCCCCCTCTTCTCGTGTGTAAAATATGTCCTGCCCTTTCAGTTGTTTATTCATCATATTTCGTCTCTTTCCTTTCGCCCGAGGGGCCGGGTAGGGGTTTGTGGGACGGTTAAAAAACAGCGTTGCTCTTTCCACTAACCTCATGACAGAAATTTCGTTCATTTCTTTCTTTCTCATACTGTGAACACTTTCCGCAA